>NW_011494881.1:221789-246136 GCF_000754665.1 Bison bison bison | reverse complement strand
AAGGAGTAAGCGTCTTTTAATTTCATGGCTGCAATCACCATCTGCAGTGATTTTGGAGCCCCCAAAAATAAAGTCTGACACTGTTTCCACTGTTTGCCTATCTATTTCCCATGAAGTGATGGGAATGATGCCATGATCTTCGTTTTCTGAATGTTGAGCTTTAAGCCAACTTTTTCACTCTCCACTTTCACTTTCATCAAGAGGATTTTTATTCCTCTTCACTTTCTGCCATAAGGGTGGTGTCATCTGCATATCTGAGGTTATTGATATTTCTCCCGGCAATCTTGATTCCAGCTTGTGCTTCCTCCAGCCCAGCGTTTTTCATGATGTACTCTGCATATAAGTTAAATAAGCAGGGTGACAGTATGCAGCCTTGAGGTACTCCTTTTTCTGTTTGGAACCAGTCTGTTGTTCCATATACAGTTCTAACTGTTGCTTCCTGATCTGCATATAGGTTTCTCAAGAGGCAGGTCAGGTGGTCTGGTATTCCCATCTGTTTCAGAATTTTCCACAGTTTATTGTGATCCACAAGGTCAAAGGCTTTGGCATAGTCAATAAGACAGAAATAGATGTTTTTCTGGAACTCTCTTGCTTTTTTGATGATCCAGCAGATATTGGCCTCTGGTTCCTCTGCCTTTTCTAAAACCAGTTTGAACATCTGGAAGTTCACGTATTGCTGAAGCCTGGCTTGGAGAATTTTGAACATTACTTTGCTAGTGTGTGTGATGAGTGCAATTGTGAAGTAGTTTGAGCATTTTTTGGCATTGCCTTTTTTGGGATCGGAATGAAAACTGACCTTTTCCAGTCCTGTGGCCACTGCTGAGTTTTCCAAAAATGCTGGCATATTGAGTGTAGCACTTTCACAGCATCATCTTTCAGGATTTGAAATAGCTCAACTGGAATTCCATCACCTCCACTAGCTTTTTTCAGAGTGATACTTTCTAAGGCCCACTTGACTTCACATTCCACGATGTCTGGCTCTAGCTGAGTGATCACACCATCATGATTATCTTGGTCGTGAAGATCTTTTTTGTACAGTTCTTCTGTGTATTCTTGCCACCTCTTCTTAATATCTTCTGTTTCTGTTAGGTCCATACCATTTCTGTCCTTTATCGAGCCCATCTTTGCATGAAATATTCCCTTGGTATCTCTAATTTTCTTGAAGAGATCTCTAGTCTTTCCCATTCTGTTGTTTTCCTCTATTTCTTTATTCAACTAGATCCTCAAAAAAAAAAAATAATAGGCACAATTTATGAACTATGTCCAGTTTACTTTTGGACATAGACAGTATTGAGGATCTTATTGTGACATTAATAGGTCAATTAAGTTCATTTATTTTGAACCCAGACCAGTGTAGTAAGAATAAGCACAAGTCACTACCATAGGAAGAGTGGCTATGTTCCTATTCACTATGGTTGGAATATAGGTATGTCTATTTATATAGATCAGAGGCTTTTAATGTAGGTCAAACTCCTCTTTGATAACTTATTTTTTTAACCCCACCCACTTTTATGGAAAGAAGGCAACAGGAACCTGTTTATATGTACTTGCATGCAAATACATATAACAGTAGGAGGTTTGAGGGCCTTAGAAGCTGTGTGGTTTCTCAGTTGATACCTTGATCAAAAACACTTCATCTAGATCAGAGAAGAGTGTTACCAGATATTAGGAAAAATAGTTCCTTTTATGGCACACATTTCAGGTTACATTTGCCTAGAAGTCTTTACAGTTGATGAAAGTTATTTGTAATGGTAGAGAATTTTGGACCTGACCTTTATAGTCTGATTGGTTTACTCCACAGGCCTTTAAAGTAAAATAACATTCTCATTTGCACAGGTACAATTGTGAAACTCAGAAAATTTTGTTAAGTTGAACACAGAAATCCCAAAGTGATGTATTACCCTACTCAAATATGCCTTGTTTTCATGAAGAGAATTCTTTTGAATTCTTCCCTTGGAGGGTTTTTCATTAAAGTAAGCCTGGTAAGAGGGCTTATAATACTTTTTTTCTTTTGCAGACATGAAGTTGTGCAGTTATTCTCTATGAGTACGCCTGAGGCACTGCTTGGGTCTCAAACAAAATTTCCTACCGTGTGCTTGGCTGGTCTGTGCTCTTGCTCTGTGCCCTGTGATTTGACTCATAGTAGAAAGGCAGGCATCTTAATGCACATAGCTCTTGGACATCAAAAATCCTCAGAGAATGTCTCACGATCTTTCCTCATGAAATAACAGTATTCTTTCAGCAATTGTCCTAATCTGTCTGTAAAAGTAGTCTTCGTGCTCTCCTAGGGGGATAATTTGTCCTGTGTTTTTTTTCAGTCTGCTGGAGGAGAAATCCTACTATAGTCATTTAGGATTTTAAAATAAAAGAAATTGTCAGAGGCCAGCATAAGAGATCACAATGGTACAGACAAAGCTTTGCTGAATCAGTGAGGGAAGAAGACAAGTTGATTTCCACATTTTAAGGCACAAATTTAATTTCACCATTCTTCAAGAATAGGTTTATATATAAAACCCACTCCTATGGAAAAATTAAAATAAAATAAAATAAACACAATCTATACATGACAAGATTACAGAGTCAAAAGGAGAAAATATAAGTTTTAGGGTGGGAAGACCAGAGCCCCTGGTGAAATCTTGAATGATAGCAGGTCACTAGGACCTTCTTCTATGGAAGATTTAATGATATCACAGAGCCCTTGGAATAAACCAAAGAGTTTCATGTTTGAGGGAGAAAATTACCAAGGACCCTCATTACTATTCACGTTCATTTGTCATTTAGAAAAACTTTTTTTTTCTTTTGGTGAGATTGAAAATGACTTTCAGAATCTAACTAGCTGCAGAAGGCCTTTAATGAAAATTGCTAATTATTAAACAACAGATTTTAGCCTGCAATGTGTCCATGCTGCTGCTGCTGCTAAGTCGCTTCAATCATGTCTGACTCTGTGCGACCCCATAGACAGCAGCCCACTAGGCTTCCCCATCCCTGGGATTCTCCAGGCAAGAACACTGGAGTGGGTTGCTATTTCCTTCTCCAATATATGAAGGTGAAAAGGGAAAGTGAAGTTGCTCAGTGATGTCCGACTCTTAGCGACCCCATGGACTGCAGCCTACCAGTCTCCTCCGTCCATGGGATTTCCAGGCAAGAGTACTGGAGTGGGGTGCCATTGCCTTCTCCGGCAATGTGTCCATAGAGTAACCTTAATAACAAAGTGTGTTATTCTATTCAAAGTCTAGTTGTTTTTTATTTAAAGTTGTGTACAGATTCAGAAGTTCTAAATGTTTTATGAAATACAGAAAAACATTTAAGTGTGAGTGCTTCATGAAATCTTGTTTAATTTTCGTTAATAAAAAATGTCATTCCTGCCACATGCACAGATTTTACCTTCCTGGCTTCAATAAGTAAAAAGACTTAGAGTGTAATTTCCAAGTATCACTGTCTCTCAAATTACATATTGTTTGGTGTTACCTTTTCAAGGATTTCAGACTGAGCATATAATGGAGCTAATTAAATTTTCTCCCAGGAAAGCAGCCAAGTAGACCACTGCCCCAGGCACATAACCTCAGCTTACTACTTTCCTTCACTCATTTATTCTGTATGTGAGATGAGACTCCCTGAACTGCAAAGGTAGGGTACTTAAGCCAGGCAGCTGCTGATGGATTTCAGTATCTACAGAGCCAGGGTTTGAGCCTCAACCCTGACAGCACACATCACAGAGAGGTGACAGTAGAGTGTGAATCGGCTGTGGGTGACAATCTGCCAAATGAAAATAATGGAAGAAGCATTAGTTATATAAAAATGAACCAGCTTGGCTAGCCCTAAAGTATTTTGCAAGATTCTAGGAATATCACCTAGTTTTGTCCAGAGACTGTTTTTGTGAACAACCCAGGAAACAAAACAGTTACAAAATAGAGTTATGTGGGAAAGGTTTCTTTTAGAATGTTCGTTAGTATATGATTAAGCAATTTGCTCAACCTTCACAAGAAACAAAGGAAATATTTAATAACTGACCGTCACTCTATAAGGTTATTTATATATGTTATTTTGACTTTAATAAACATTCCTTTCCTATTTAATATCCAAGAAAACTAGAATGAAGATAGTTAAATGATTAGTTTATGTAATTAAATGGCAGTCCTGGAATTTAAACCAGATTTGACTGTAAGGCCTTGGTTTTATCTATTTTAATACTCTGCATGATAGGTTAATCATTCTGTGTTTAAAAGACTCTTTTAGGTGGAATTATTTGTGAAATGAATATTCATAAAAATTAGTGGTTTACATGCATGTATGTATATATTATTTATCTTAGACTATGAATTCCCTAAGATTTTTCAGTTGTTCTTACTAAGTTACTTTTACATGATAGAGCTTTTACTGTAGATAGTCATCTCTTATACAAGGGGTCAACATTAACCCTGGAATTATGGAGATCCATTACAAAGAAAGCTGTAACCCATTTGGGCCTTATGATATGATATAGAAGCTATAGAATAGAGTTCACTGAAAACCAGGAAAAAAATTAACCTAAGATATCATCTTAGAAAATAGAATATGGATCTATTTATGCATCAGATCAATAACTAAATGATTAACATAGATTGATGTGATAATTTACATAGATACATAAAATGTGAATTAACTCATTCATTTCTGAGATAAAATAACTATCATTTCTGGGGTTAAAAACAAGTGTCACACATTTCATTTTCTGTGACATTAAATCTCTTTAAATTCCTGATTATGTTCTCAAATAATAGCTTTTTTCCCCCTCTACAGTTGGACAGTGTCACCTCCCTGATCCAAGCAGCCAAAAATTTAATGAATGCTGTAGTGCAAACAGTGAAAATGTCTTACATTGCCTCAACCAAGATCATCCGAATTCAGAGTCCCACTGGGCCCCGGCACCCAGTTGTGATGTGGAGAATGAAGGCTCCTGCAAAAAAGCCCTTGATTAAAAGAGAGAAACCAGAGGAAACTTATGCAGCTGTCAGACGAGGCTCAGCAAAGAAAAAAATCCACCCAGTGCAAGTCATGAGTGAATTCAGAGGAAGACAAGTCTACTGAAACCACTGTTCTACTCTAGTGTGTATATTACAAAGTCCTGGCTAAACACACTCCTTTATTTTTACACTTGATTAGTTCTGTAAGTTCACTAACTTAGAATTTAACCCACAAATGATGTAAAACATTGAAACCCTAACCCACATGAGCAACATATATTTGGGATCTTGTCATTGTCATTTCTGTATGGCCAACATATGCTTATTGAATGAATGAAATCTCCAGGTGTCATTCAGCCTTTCCCATCACAGAGTATCTTATATTCATTTCTCAAGTGAGTCCTGTTCATCTGTAATAGGTTAAATATACTCACCCTTTTCGATTAAATTCACCCTTTGAATTAAAACATTGACATGAGCTCTTGACTTGGTTTTCAATGCAAACAAAAGATTTCATAAAAATACTTTCAATTTAATCTCCACATATGTCATTTATCTCATCTAACCTGGTAGACGTGTAATTCCTTCAACAGGGGTAAAAAAGAAATCAGTCTCTAGATATTTGAAACTACTGTCAAATGATTGGGCTAATATCCATCAGAAACTAACCAGGTATGAGAGCAGTCAAGCTACTTCTGGATTTTCAATGTCTGTCTTGATTATTTATGAAACAATTAACATTATAAAAGTTATGAGTTTTCATGTCACAAATGTGGGTGTTTCAGAGTTCCATTGTGTTCAACAGTTGTGCACATTGGGTTTTGGGTTTAAGAAGGTTCACCAGAATACATATTAATATATGGAGTAAGAGTTATCCTCCACTGGGGATATGGGCATCTAACTCTATCCCCAAGTGAATTACGATACAAGAAGTGCAAAGAGTTCTGCATGACTCTAAAACTTTATTTGTATCAGCTTGCAAGTATAATTAACAGGAAAAGACCAATTTGAGAAACCTTTTGGCATTGAGTAAAATATAACTCAAAAAATATGAGCAAATTGTACCACTGAACTATGAAGTAGAGTTAAAGGTAATGAAGCTGGAGTGATTTTGATAACATTTTTTAAAATAAAAGTCATTCAGGTCACTTTTAACTACCATCATTGCTCATTCCTAGTTGAGTTCATAATGGATGTTATAACAGTTTCAGAGACTAGTGCAATGCTTCTCTCTCTCTAGTCCTATCTCTCTTTGGAGGAGTCAACTTTCAGTTTCACTTTTTTTCATGCATAGAGTTCCCATTCACAGGATTTCAAACATGCATTTCCTATTCTACTCTATCAAAATTATACCAAAATTATGACTTCACTTTGTAATAAATCGCCATTGATGACTTTTTTCAACAACCATGTCATCATAGTTTGACAAGGTAAAGTTTAAACATACAACTTCAGGTGATGATAGGAGGACTAGTTTGGGTAAAAGAATGTGTGAAACATAAGGATGCATAAAAGTTGAGAGTGTGATGTGTATGCTATTGAGCAAATGGTATGGGGAACAGATTTAATCGGTCATTATAAATTATGAGAAAAAATGCAAACTTTTCATTGTAATGTATTATATTTTTCTTCCACAATGCCTGGTTTCCTGGGCTAAGTAAGTAAACTTTCTAAGAGCAAAAGCTATAAACTTCTCCCTGTGGACCAGTATGCACAGTATGAATAGGTAAAACTGAGTATGCACTGGCCCACAATAATTATTCTGAACAGAGTCTACTCCCTAAATGAAAAAGCAGTGCATAAAGGAATCAGAGAATCCAAATAATTGTTTTCCAAAACTAGCTAGCCTAAGTGGGGCAAAACAGGGGATTTCTTTGTTGAAATGTTCCCATCATTTTCTGTTCTAAGAGGACGTTACAAGAGTTACATCTATCACACTCTCTCAGGTAGAAGTGAGAAAATAATTTATTTAAAAATTATCAAACTAGTACATCTTAGCCTCTAAGCCACACACTCAAGAATAATGAGTCTCATTTGGAAAATCTAGTGTCTGTCTGCTTCTACACAGCCTCCCACAGATTTGAGTTTAGGATGTAGCACTGGATGCCAAAACAACATAAACAACTTGAAATTATATGATTATCAAATAATCTCTGTATCTATCTTTAAAAAATGACTCTCTACCCAAAATGGGATGTGAAAAATTCCCCCTCTTCAAAACAGATGGTTGCCAGCTTAGCTTAAAGCAAACAACTATAATTAAGGAAAACGTAATAATAATAATAAAAAAATTACCTTGGAGAATGTCCCAAGAGTAATGCCTGTTGCAGTAATCAAAGATGCTATAAGAACAAGATGAGCAGAGCTGAGAAAGACATCTGTCCACCTGACTCAATTCCCGCAGTGTGCAGCATCTCACAGTCTAATTCAATTCAAGCCTGCTAATAGTATAATACTTGTAAGCAAAATTAGCAGCAAATATATTAACAAATCCTCGCATTATAAAACATAGTTAAATGAATCTAATCAGTACGTATGAAGATGGTGTATATATTTATAACTGAGTTCTCTTCTGTAGGGGAATGACTGAAATTTCCTAATGATGGTGATTGCCCATCTATGCACCTTTTAAAATCACATCACAGAGATTTGTGCTTCTTCTAATGATACCTTTGCTTTATCTTGCTAATCAAAACTCACCTTTTATCCTTTGGTGAAATCAATTTATGTAGGAAAAAAATCTTTGAGAGGGAGGAGAGGGAATATATCACCTAGAATGACAGTTCCAACCTGGTTAGCCACCAGCATCACTGGCAAACGTTGAACTGAAATCAGAAGGTAGCAAAGGTCTGTGAAATCATAATCCAGTTTTAGTTGAAAAACTGGAAGGTTTTCCTCAAATTGGAAAGATGATAAATATAAATCTTTCCAGTATACTTATCACAAGTGGAAATTAATAAATTAAAATATTTCTTACTTTCTAATAGACTCAATAAATGAATCTAGAAAAAATTCAAACACTAAATTTCTAAGGAAATTTGTTAATCCCTTTGTACTTGTCTTATGACGTGAATAAAAACTGTGAATATATTAGATGCAATATTCTTAAAAATGCAACATTCTTAAAATTGCCTCTGGTCTTTGCAAATCTCTTAATTTATCAATGTTAACATATATGTTCCCCCATAAAATTTCTTCTGTATGAAGGGTAAGTACCCCCACAACTAAAACAGAAAGGTCTGCTTTATCAGGCTGACATTGTTGCACACTTAACAGCTTCAAAGGAGGTCAGTCTTCAAGTCACATTAAAACAAGACTAAATTGGGAACACACAGTTAAGTACCCAATTTGGGCCTCAAATCTAATAATTAGTGCTCCTCAAATTTTAATGAGCACCTGAAAAGACTAACATCTAACAGTAGAGGTATTTCCAATAGCTTCCTACACCTTTACTTTAAGGGTGGTCTTTGTATCTCATCATCCTTGAGCTTGTAGCTTCCTATTAACTGCTAACAGTTTGCTACCAGAAGACAGTCAGGCATGCTCATCCCAGTCAATTACTCCCAAATAATGTGCTTTCCTCTTAGTCCGTGCTCCAAAATCCCTTATCACTTTTTAGGAGTCCATCCCATATATCAATTGATTAATAGCATTCTAGTTAAAATTATTAACTTAAAATCCCAATGGCATTATCTTTTTTTTTTTTCCTATTCCAGAAAACATGCTTACCTTTTTTGGTGTCAAATCCACACTTCCCTGCTAGGGATTGTGGTTCCCATGGATACACAATTTTTTATAGTGGTAGAATGAGTAGAATGAGATGGAGACTTTTCCTGGTCATATTTAGCCTTCTCTAGTGAACTCACTGCAGAACTGTTTCACTGTCACTGTAATTTTCTAGGTCAGCAAAGCAAGCACCAGAATATCAAATTGAATGAAATCCGTATTTTCTTTTGTCAGCCTGCCTTTTGTTAAGATTGTCTGTCTATTGCATATTTAGGTAGCAAACAACCATTTTTCTGTTTGGAAAGTCAGAAATATTTTTATTTGACTTGGTCAGAAAATTTAGGGGCATCCAGTTAAAAGAAAATAACTTGCGTATTATTTTAATAATTCTTTTTAAGTTGACAAAAATGTGCAACCTGGGAAATGTATATTTATATATAATTTTTCATTTATACATCACATGCCAGAAAGCAACACTTAATCAGACAAAAACCCTATAGCATTTTTTTTTCATAACCCTCTTCCCATACCATTAGAATATCTGTATTATTAGTATTTTGCATTGTTTTACTACCAAATAAACAAGTCAGGCCTAATGACAGAAAAGTCTACACACAAAGTAGTTTAAAGTTTTCATTTTGGTTCTTTGGGTCTATGAGAATAAAAAAAATATGGATGTTATTAAAACCAGATGTCCTAATCAAGGTGTTAATACTATCCTAGATATCTAAAAATGAGAGAGAAGAATTAACATTTTAAATGCATTTTTTGCCATTTTAACTAACATGAACAAGAAACATTTTCTATTAAAGCAAAAGAATAATTTCCTATGTTCATCATTTTACATGTGAATTTTTTCCCCCACCAAGATAGAGAGGACCTGTTCTTGAACATTGTTAAAGAAGATAATACTAATTGAGAGAACCACTTCTAAAGGGAACCCAATCTCACCTTCAGATGATAGATGGTTTGATCTGGCCTTTATGTAGCTTGTGGGATGAGATGTTCATGGTCATAGGCTGGCTTCTAGCATCCAAAAACTCCCACTGGTTTATGAGAACAAAACGCAAGGACTGATCTTCAAAATGAACAAGTTGGAGGAAAAAAATCAGTAAGTACAGAACAGTTAAGAGAAAGTAGGTAAATGACAGAGGTGGAGAAGGGAATAAGAAAGGTAGTTGCTGAAGCTGTGAACTTTTATACCGGAGAGAGGAAGAGTTCTGTGAAGATTTGGCAACCTCCTCCTGAGGAAGATTTTAAGGATAAGACGGGGCACTTGTCTTTGGTGGTTTGGAATGAAGTCATGTCAGGGCAGGAGAACACATTGTGTAACTTTTGAGGATCATTTAGTGATATTGTTTGCAAGATGGGAAGCAGAAATCCAGACAATTTTCTAGGCTGATGATGGGTGAAATTCTTCCCAGTATCAAAGTGAATCAAGATATTATATATTTAATATTTGTCAAGCAATGTTGATATTCCAAACACTGCCCTAGGTTCTTAGGATACATCAGATAACAAAACAGTGATTCTTGCCATGAGCTAAGTCTGTGGTAAATGCTATTACCTTACTTAATTTTTTTTAAATAACCCTATGTGATAAACATTATCAGTTCTATTCCTTGGATAAAGAAAGTAAGGATATGGATCTTTCTACAAAACTCATTGGCTTTAAAATTTGTTTGCAATGTGGAGTCTGAACTTTTAGCCATCACAGCAGATTTCCTCGAAAATGAGATGAGATTTTTCAGGTGAAAATGAGATACACATTTCAAATGCTCGCTGAGTTCCTATGTAAGAACAAAAGGATCAAAACTTTGTGCACACACACACACATACACACATACATACATACATACACACACACTCCTACATCATTGATAAGTATATAAGTAATTAATTGAATATTATCACCTCTAATAACTGAATAAAGACTATCAGGTATATAAGGAATGAATATTTCATCTATGTGATCTGAAATCAAATTAAAACACCAAATTACCTTCATTTCCATAGAGGTGAAATCTTCCATGGAGATGTATGTTTAAAACCCATCTTTAGCATCAATTGGTAACAAACATTTATAGACACCATTTCTTTCCTTCTTTATTGCTAATATGTATTTATGTGTTTAAAGTTATAGATCCCATGGGAGGACTGGCCAAGGATTACTGAAATAAGGTAAAGGTTCCTTGAATTCCAAACTGACTGAACCATAGGAAATGTATGTTTCCTTCTTTATAGAGGTAACAAAATGAATACAATATGTACCTGACTGTAAGCAAATTGAGTTCTTTAACTTTACATGGTCCTTATTCCTAGAGACAACTGAAGGCTAGACTCTCCCTCTTGCCCCTGTTGCTTGCTATACCTCCCCTTCTCAGGCCTGGGGTACTTGACTTCCTGGTTTTTCTTAAAGTGGAGTCAGAAATGTTTCCTTTAAGTGTGAATGTATTTATTTGGGGTCTTCGCTTTTGAGTACCTGGTACCTCAGAATGATGGTACCTGTTCCCAACTGTCATAAAAGGAAGCTCCAGAGTTCTTTTAAAAGAGACTCAGATTTCTAACAACCATCTCTAAACATCTTTTCAATGTAGGACATATATTACAGCAGCCATCTAAATGGCTAGCTAAAATGCTAAAAGTACTAGCAGAATACTAATTCTGCTTATGTCCTCTGTTTTCATTCCAAATGAGGTATTTTTTAATTCTAAAGTTTTCTTTCCTTTACATCTTCAAGAAGAATGCTTATTTGTTTGTTCTGAGTATTTGGTCTTAAAATATGTAGCATCTCTAAACATTCTAAAACCCCCTTTTAATAATTACATCAATAGTTCAAAACCTGAAGGTATATATACTTTTTTTCTATTCAGACAACCATGTATTATGTAGTCCTAGGCCAGTCCTCTGGAGAAGGCAATGGCACCCCACTCCAGTACTCTTGCCTGGAAAATCCCATGGACAGAGGAGCCTGGAAGGCTGCAGTCCATGGGGTCACTGAGGGTCGGACACGACTGAGTGACTTCACTTTCACTTTTCACTTTCATGCATTGGAGAAGGAAATGGCAATCCACTCCAGTGTTCTTGCCTGGAGAATCCCAGGGACGGGGGAGCCTGGTGGGCTTCCATCTATGGGGTCGCACAGAGTCGGACACAACTGAAGTGATTTAGCAGCAGCAGGCCAGTCCTCAACATGTCACAGCAGTTTCCAATCTTCATGAATTATCTGAAGCTCTCTGTGATATTCACTGATAGTCTAGCTGAGACTGACAAGTTTCTTTGGTCTGGGTTTCTAAGATCAAATTTGGATTGGAATGTTTATTCATGAAACAAAGGAGAAAGTCTAGGAGTTTAGTTCATGCTCTCAGTTAATGAGAACTTGTCTTCTTGAGGCTTTAAACATAAAATTAATTTTGAAAATATTATAGAGATAGTATTCCATTTCTTGCTAAATCTTATACCATTATAGCCCTCTATTCTTGTCTGCTAGTATACAATGAGATATAAATATGAGAATTTCAGCAACTGCTTTTGAGAGTTAAGCCATGCTTCTGATTTTGAAAGCTGACCTTGTGCAGTAAAATTCCTCCAAAGAAAATTTCACTGGACCTGAATGACAGCATAAAGATTTTTCTTTGATGTCCATGAATAATACATCCCTGAAAACAGAAGTAGACATATGTTATGCCCAATTTAGTACTTAATAGTTGGGACTCTAAAGCAAGATTTTCTTGGGCAAGTTGTTGGGTGATTAAGTAGAAATTAAAACTTCCAGTGAAAGATTTCCAGATGCCTCTGCTTTCCATTTTTATTTTATTTTTAGTTCCATAGCAACCTGGCAACAATTAAACAAACACAACAATGACAAAAACAGTCACTTACTTTACTGTATGTACTTTTATAGACAACAAATGTGATAGTTTAAACATAGTGACATTTCTGAAGGTCATGTGTACATGGTAAGTCAGGATGAAGGCAGATTTAAATTAAGACACTCTGAGATGAAATAAAAGCAAGGAGTTGATAATAGTCATCTTTATCATAGCAATATCTTGAGAACTAAATTTTAATGGAATTTGAAGGGTTTCAAACTACTTTGCTTCCATACCTCACTCTGCTATGCAGAAGGCAGAATGGCGCTGAGTGAACCATCTACTGTAGTAACAACCAACTTGAAGAAGTTTTATGGTTTGGCCATGGGTAAACTTTGGCAAAAGTGTTTGTGGAGCTGTCATTATTTATCTTTGAGGTCAGTTTCATCCGTCAATAAAAATGAATTATTTATCCAGGAATAGATAAAGCTCTTTAATACCCTCATGACATTGACATAGAAGCCCAAATATTCCTTGTTTGAGATTCTGCATGTCTTTTGTGCTTAACTGAATCAAACTAATTTTTTTTTTTCATTGCATTTCAATTATTTCACACGTGTAACACTGGGTTTGTTTTGAAATTATGCAGTATTATTTGAAACATTATTTAACTCATGTCAGTGTAGTTTATTAATAATTTGCTTAACTGGAACTACATATGTTAAAGCAATAAAAATGAAAAGTATTGTTTATGCATTTGGCGTTTGTCTTTCGTGGTTTATGTTATGAGTGGGACAAAATTACTGAGTAATCTAACCAGTAGTCAAGGTATGACCTTCATTCCTACTCTCCTTCAGTTACATAGACTACAATTTGGGAGGATTTCTACTACAAACTACCAGTTGAACACAAGTGATGTAGACAATATGTAGTAGAATTAAACTTTTGGTTTAAATGGCACATTTTTTGTTTGTTTCAGTATGGACATTAGGCCTTTGACTTGAATAATGAATGTCTATGTAGCTGAGAAACTGTTCTCTAAACTTAGGACTTGATGGAAAGAACCAATTTTTCGGAGACTGTCTGAATACATACTTCTATGGAATACAATTGTCTCTAGCAACACTTCTGCATTTGAATATTAATAGATTTGGATTATCCATCTTAGCTTCCTCACCTCTATGCTGGTGATAATCGCTCATCAGTGTGAATCCCATGGCAAGAGTCTCTGGATCCTCTTCCAGCATTTACACACTGTTGTTGTCCATTCTAGGACATGATTTTCTCCCTTCATGACTCCCACTGCTTGAGGTGCTTCTTGGTAGGTCTCAGTCTGCTTCTGTACCTTCTTAAAACACAGTCTGAAATTTTTATCACTTGATTCCTATGAAAAACTATGCCTCCCCTCACTCAGTTCTGGTAAATGCCAGCCACCTCCTTTTAATGAAAGGCTGTGTGGGATTGTCTTCCCAAGTCAGTCTCCCTGTGTCACTCTTCCCCAGGAGCCCAGATTTGCTCTGGCAGCAGCATTCTCTCCACCTTGATCTGTTGTCATGCTGGCTCTGGGGGTGGAAGTGGTACTAAAAGCACTCTTGGCAAGAAGAGTCGTTTCTGCCTGGAGTCTGAGCTGATGTCCTGACATTTCCTGGGCAACACCATTAAGCATTCCATCCAGGAGCAGTAACTCACAGATGTAACTTCCAGACACCACATGTCCAATATCCTGTGGCTGGTAAGGGAAGAGCTGCTGTACCTTGTTGTCAAGTAACAGGCTCCCTACAGTGTCTCAGTCTCCTATTTTTGGAAAGGAAGAGATTCATGAGATGCGGGCCCAGAAAAAGGAGTTGTTATAGAATCAATGGGGAATGTTCAAAGCCCAGAGTGATGGTAAAGGGAGAGTGGATCACACTCAGGTTTATAGGAGGTTACCCTTCATCCCCAGGATCCTGGAAGCAAGAATCTGCCATTCCGAATGCCACAGATGAAAGAAATCCCCTCGTCGTTGCTGCTTTCCTGTCTTCTCACTACCCCTTCTAGTTGGCGGTGGTGACAGAATGTTAGGTGTGCTGATTAAGTCTACATTGTCACCTTTTGTAACACAGAAAGGACAAACTCCAAGGGCCACAAGTGAGCAGTCCCCGGAACACAGACCTAAACCCCTCACTGGGTGGGGTGCCCTCTGTGGGCACTGATTCAGCATAGGTGTGGGAGGAGAACTGATGGGTTTGTTGTTATTGTTTCTTTTTATTTGACTTTAGAGGAAGGCTCTGCGAGAGCACTGGAAATCCACAGCTTGATTCTGGAATGTCTCCATCCTTCTGTTAAAGGCTTATAGCATCCCAGCATCCCCTATTCACCAGGCCCATCCCTCAGGCAGCAGTTGCTCTGAGGTTTATTGCTCTGAGGGCTAAATTTGGAAGAAGATGCACATGGTGTACTAGGCCCCAATACCAGAGAAACGTTTGCAGTCTTTAGCTCTGTTATACACCCTACTCTTGGGAGCAACGATGATGTTGTGCTTATTTCTGTTTCTCCTACACTAGCATGGTGATTGGCATAGGAATAGCTGAGCTGATATTTTGGTAAAGAATGAGAAAACTCATGAATGAGTTTATCTCAAATGAATCCATCCAGAACTGATCTGTAATGTGGGTCCTCTCTGAACTATCTCATCTGAAATTCTGAGAGTTCAATAATCCTCAAGTTTACAGAGACAGAGACTAGTGTCAGGGACAGGATTTGAAAACTCCTAGTTCTCCCTGTCACTCTTCCGAAACCATCACTGCTGCCTTAGATAAATGAAAATCACTGATGAGGAAAAGCCATGGCTGTTTTTCACTCATTTGTTTATTCAACAGTTGAAAGTGTTTCTTGAGAGACTGTTATATGCTATGGGTGATAAAAAGAATCATGAATATTTTGGAATCAAGACGTGAACTCATCAGGTTCATTGAATAGCAGAGGAAGGGAAATAAACATGAAGCTTGTGGAAATCTCACCCAAGGTAAAAGAAAGCAATGCAAGTTTCAGGACTAAAGGAGAACCTTAATAGATGTTTTAATAGGAGATTGTGGTTTCACTTGTAAATGGGAATAATACTAATAACTCCTAGCAAATAAGTTCTCTAATTCAAACAGAGCTATAAGATGACTAGTTAGACAATGAGACATAGAGTTGGTAGGGTATTCAGAGTGAGGAAAGCGAGTGGGAAAAATCAGTTGTAATAATCCTGTGTGATATAGACAAGTGTCTGGGTTAAATGATAGGATTAAGAATTAAAACAATATTTTCAAAATAAAGTATAAAACATCAAACATAAGCAAGAATAAGTCTTAAGTTCTATCTAAAACATGAATACATCTTGCATTCTACTATTTAATATACCCTCGTTTATTTTAATAGTAGAAAGGCAATGTAATCCTTTCCTGTCAAATACTGATAGTCAAGTAGGTGGCATCATGTTTATCCTATGACTTCTTTTGAGATCTACTGGGAAAGCTGTTTGTGATTTGAGAAATACAGAAACAGACCAGATATGTGACTCATCATGTAGCAAGATGGCACCATGTTCAAAAGCATGGCCATTGGCAATAACTTGCCCAGTCTGCATCCTGGCCCCATCATTTTTAGCACCAGCCTTTCTTGAGCAATTTGCTAAACCTCTCAGTTCAGTCGCTCAGTCATGTCCAGCTCTTTGAAGCCCCATGGACTGCAGCACTCCTGGCTTCCCTGTCCATCACCAACTCCCAGAACCCACTCAAACTCATGTCCATTGAGTTGGTGATGCCATCCAACCATCTTATCCTCTGTCGTCCCCTTCTCCTCCCACCTTCAATCCTTCCCAGCTTCAAGGTCTTTTCAAAAGAGTCATTTCTTCACAAAAGGTGGCCAAAGTATTGGAGTTTCAGCTTCAGCATCAGTTCTTCCAATGAATACTCAGGACTGGTCTCCTTTAAGATGAACTAGTTGGATCTCCTTACTGTCCAGGGGACTCTCAAGAGTCTTCTCCAATATAGTTCAAAAGCTAAACCTCCCATTATTTTGAAATTCTCATTTGTAAGAGAGAGATGATATTTCAGAGTTCAACTGACAAAAATAATTATAATGTGCTTTACAATCAATGTGCCCTATAGTCAATGAAATGAGGTGATAGAACCTACCACATAGGGTTGTTATGAGTAGTAAATGAATGAATGTATGTAAAATACTTTGAAGGATGCCTGGGACTAGGTAACCACAATATAAAATTTAGCTATTATTATTATATTAAGATATATAATTTATAGGCTTCAATATTAAACACACACAAAATAGACTTCTGAAAATTTCTTTACGGGAGGAGAAAAAGAAAACAGGGAGAAAGAAATACCTGGTGCAGGAAAGTATGAGCATGCCAGGTAATGGCAGAGAGTAACTAAATATTGATGTCAACTAATTGAATATTGGGATGAGAGGAGCTACCCCATGTCCGAGGTCAGGGGCGGCGGCCGAGAGGAGCAACCCTACATTCAAGGCGTGGTGGCTGCGCGGAGGGCCAAGAGGAGCTACTCCATGTTCAAGGTCAGGAGGGGTGACCTCGTCCAAGGTAAGGAGCAGTGGCTGCACTTTGCTGGAGCAACCGTGAAGAGATACCACACTCCAAGGTAAGAGAAACCCAAGTAAGATACTAGGTGTTGTGAGAGGGCATCAGAGGGCAGACACACTGAAACCATAATCACAGAAAACTAGCCAATCTGATCACATGGACCACAGCCTTGTCTAACTCAATGAAAATGGCAAACCAATTCAGTATTCTTGCTTTGAGAACCCCATGAATGGTATGAAAAGGCAAAATAATAGGATACTGAAAGAGGAACTCCCTAGGTCGGTAAGTGTTCAATATGCTATAGGAAATCAGTGGAGAAATAACTGGAGAAAGAATGAAGGGATGGAGCCAAAGCAAAAACAATACCCAGTTGTGGATGTGACTAGTGATAGAAGCAAGATCCAATGCTGTAAGAGCAATATTGCATAGGGACCTGGAATGTTAGGTCCATGAATCAAGGCAAATTGGAAGTTGCCAAACAGGAGATGGCAAGAGTGAACATCAACATTCTAGGAATCAGTGAACTAAAATGGACTGGAATGGGTGAATTTAACTCAGATGACCATTATATCTACTATTGTGGGCAGGAATCCCTTAGGAGAAATGGAGTAGTCATCATGGTCAACAAAAGAGTCCAAAATGCAGCACTTGGATCCAATCTCAAAAATGACAGAATGACCTCTGTTCATTTCAAAGGCAAACCACTCAATACCATGGTGATCCAAGCCTATGCCCCAACCAGTAATGCTGAAGAAGGTGAAGTTGAATGGTTCTATGAAGACCTACAAGACCTTTTAGAACTAACACCCAAAAGAGATGTCCTTTTCATTATAGGGGACTGGAATACAAAAGTAAGAAGTCAAGAAACACCTGGAGTAACAGGCAAATTTGGCCTTGGAGTACAGAACGAAGCAGGGCAAAGGCTAATAGAGTTTTGCCAAGACGACGCAATGGTCATAGCAAAAATCCTCTTCCAACAACACAAGAGAAGACTCTACACATGGACATCACCAGATGGTCAACACCGAAATCAGATTGATTATATTCTTTGCAGCCAAAGATGGAGAAGCTCTATACAGTCAGCAAAAACAAGACCAGTAGCTGACTGTGGCTCAGATCATGAACACCTCATTGCCAAATTCAGACTTAAATTGAAGAAAGTAGGGAAAACCACTAGACCATTCAGGTATGACCTAAATCAAAGCCCTTATGATTATACAGTGGAAGTGAGAAATAGATTTAAGGGACTAGATCTGATAGACAGAGTGCCCAATGAACTATGCACAGAGGTTTGTGACATTGTACAGGAGACAGGGATCAAGACCTTCCCCATGGAAAAAGTGCAAAAAAATGATTGGCTATTTGAGGAGGCCTTACAAATACCTGTGAAAACAAGAGAAATGAAAAGCAAAGGAGAAAAGGAAAGATATTCCCATTTGAATGCAGAGTTCCAAAGAATAGCAAGAAGAGATAAGAAAGCCTTCCTCAGCAATCAATGCAAAGAAATAGAGGAAAACAACAGAATGGGAAAGACTAGAGATCTCTTCAAGAAAATTAGAGATACCAAGGGAATACTTCATGCAAAGGTGGGCTCGATAAAGGACAGAAATGGTATGGACTTAAAAGAAGCAGAAGATATTAAGAAGAGGGGGCAAGAATATACAGAAGAACTGTACAAAAAAGATCTTCACGACCAAGATAATCACAATGGTGTGATCACCTAGAGCCAGACATCCTGGAATGCGAAGTCAAGTGGGCCTTAGAAAGCATCACTATGGACAAAGCTACTGGAGGGGATGGAATTCCAGTTGAGCTATTTCAAATCCTGAAAGATAATGCTGTGAAAGTGCTGCACTCAATATGCCAGCATTTTTGGAAAACTCAGCAGTGGTCACAGGATGGGAAAAGGTCAGTTTTCATTCCAATCCCAAAGAAAGGCAATGCCAAAGAATGCTCAAACTACCGCACAATTGCACTCATCTCACACTCTAGTGAAGTAATGCTCAAAATTCTCCAAGCCAGGCTTCAGCAATATATGAACTGTGAACTTCCAGATGTTCAAGCTGGTTTTAGAAAAGGCAGAGGAACTAGAGATCAAATTGCCAACATCCACTGGATCATTGACAAAGCAAGAAAGTTCCAGAAAAACATCTATTTCTGCTTTATTGACTATGCCAAAGCCTTTGACTGTGTGGATCACAATAAACTGTGGAAAATTCTGAAAGAGATGGGAACACCAGACCACCTGACCAGTCTCTTGAGAAACTTATATGCAGATCAGGAAGCAACAGTTAGAACTGGACATGGAACAACAGATTGGTTTCAAATAGGAAAAGGAGTACATCAAGGCTATATATTGTCACACTGCTTATTTAACTTATATACAGAGTACATCATGAGAAACACTGGGCTGGAAGAAGCACAAGGTGGAATCAAGATTGCTGTGAGAAATATCAATAACCTCAGATATGCAGATGACACCACCCTTATGGCAGAAAGTGAAGAGGAACTAAAGAATCTCTTTATGAAAGTGAAAGTGGAGAGTGGAAAAGTTGGCTTAAAGCTCAACATTCAGAAAACGAAGATCATGGCATGGGAAATAGATGGGGAATCAGTGGAAACAGTGTCAAACTTTATTTTTCTGGGCTCCAAAATCACTGCAGATGGTGATTGCAGCCATGAAATTAAAAGATGCTTACTCCTTGGAAGGAAAGTTATGACCAACCTAGACAGCATATTCAAAAGCAGAGACATTACCTTGTCAACAAAGGTCCATGTAGTCAAGGCTATGGCTTTTCCAGTGGTTATGTATGGATGTGAGAGTTGGACTGTGAAGAATGCTGAGCACCAAAGAACTGATGCTTTTGAATTGTGGTGTTGGAGAAGACTCTTGAGAGTCCCTTGGACTGCAAGAAGATCCAACCAGTCCATCTTAAAGGAGACCAGTCCTGGGTGTTCATTGGAAGGACTGATGCTGAGGCTGAAACTCCAATGCTGAGGCTGAAACTCCAATGCCTTGGCCACCTCATGCGAAGACTTGGCTCATTGGAAAAGACCCTGATGCTGGGAGGTATTGGGAGTAGGAGGAGAAGTGACGTCAGAGGATGAGATGGCTGGATGGCATCACTGACTCGATGGACATGAGTTTGGGTTAACTCCAGGAGTTGGTGATGGACATGGCGGCCTGGTGTGATGCGATTCATGGGGTCGCAGAGAGTTTGACACGTGTGAGTTAACTGAACTGAATTGAGTATTAATTCAATCAATTTGTTTTTAATAACCCTGTGTTGGATATTCTTTTAGGTACTATGGATGTATAGGTAATGCTGAGTATAAATGATCTTTCTTCTTCAAGGATGCAAAGACTAGCATAGGAGATAGTGGATTAAATAGAGTCTGAAAGTGCAAATTTGTATCTTTGACAGTGGCCACATGAGAGATGCAAAAGTGCCATGAGCCTAACCTGAAGGGCTTTGGGAGAACTGGGAAAAACTAGAAAGGCTGTTCTGAGGAAGTCAGGCTTAAGCTGAAATCAGAAGAATGAGTAATTTCCTCAGGTGAAGTGGGATGGGAAGAAAGCTGTAAGTAGAGGTAATAGTATGGGCAAAGCTCTTATCTGTGAGCCAGGGCCTCCTGCACACAAAGTTTTGAAAAAGAAGGCTAGTGGAGAATGTGAATCTGGGAAGAGAGGAGGTCAGAGATGTAGCCCGGTTCCATTTGGAACTGGTGGGGAAGGCAGTGAATGGGCAGGATTAAACCTGCCCTCATAATTCCCCAAAGAGCAAGCCAGGCAAGAGGCAGTCTCCTCGAGGAAGCTCAGCCACTGTTCAGAGCCCTTCCTCCACGCCAAGCCTCTAGCCCTCATGCTAGCCTGACTCATTCCTTTCCTGGGAGGGAAAGAATGACCCTTAGTTGCATATTTATAAATTAACAAAGTATTGGATTGACCAAAAGTTTCATTTAGTTTTTCCCTTAACCCTAAGCCTAATATTGTAAGGAAAAACCCAAACAAACCTTCTGGCCAACCCAATACATGGGCTTCTATTTCTGCCATCCTTTTTATTGAACATGATAGAAATATTTCAAACTAAATAGAAGGTGCAACTCTTCAGTTACAACTTGTCTATGTGTCACAGTCTTTGTTCTGGGATCTTCTCTCTGCTGAGGGCCCTGTCCTGTCTAAACCATCTCCGCTGCTCACCCCTGCACACAGACGCTTTCTCTCACAGGTAGGTTAGAAATGTGACTTCCTGTCTATCTGTGAACATAACATGTTACAGGAAGAACCTGAGGTTGAACACCCACTTGTTCAACCTTAGGAAGAATTTATAGTGGTAGATGGAAAAAGGAATAGCTCCTTGTCCTTTTTTATGAGGTGTTTTAGGGAAAAAGGGAAGAGAGAGAAGAAGAATGAAGAGAAGATGTAGGAAATTTGTTACATATATATTATATATATATATATCAAAATTTATATATAGCAAAATTGTGGGGAGAGAGCAAGTGTTTTCAATGCTCAAAACTGAGCAATATAAGTTTGTCTCGTATTTCCATCAGAGAGTAAGACACTATTAGGTATTATCCAAAAGAAGAATATAGAAGCTGAATAATTTTTTTAAGTGGCCTATGAAACTGATTGAGCTTCCCATGTGACACTAGTCATAAAGAACCTGCCTGTCAATGCAGAAGACATAAGAAACATGGGTTTGATCCTTGGGTTGAGAAGATTCCCTGGAGGAGGGCATGGCATGGTAACTCCAGTATTCTTGTCTGGGATATTCCATGGACAGAGCAGCTTGGTGGGCTACAGTCCACTGAGTCACAAAGAGTCAGACATGACTTAGCAACTAGACAACAGCAGCAACAACAAATCCTTCTATATATAATGCTCATCATATTTATATATATGACATATTATATAAATGACATTTATATAATGTCATTTCGATATACATATATAAATATTAAAATCTCCATCAGCTTATATATACACTCAAAATACATATAAATCTTTTTGTGTATATGTGTATTCTCCACTGATTATAAAAGTGAAGACATCAAATAGCTTATAGATACCTGGTTAGCAGTCAGTCTTGAACTGAGTGCTGAACTGGGCCTTCACTGGAGTAGACAGAAAGACTATCAGATGTGACAGATGCTTTTCCCACAAGGACTCTGAGGACAGATGTACAATGGTTAGAAGTGAGAACTGAGTGTGACAACCCAAGTTTGAGTTATTCAATATCTCTGTTAACTGGGTTCTTATTGGCTATATTGGTAAAATAATTAAATTATACACACACACACACACACACACACATATATATATATATATATATATAAAAGCACTTAAAGCAATGCTTTATATATAGGAAGTTCTCTGTATCCATTAAATTTTCCCATTATTATGACTCTACCACAGGTACCATGGGCTCAACAAGGAAGTCATCTTTGGTTACATAACCACGGGTTGTTTTGTTTCATTTTTATAACACAGTTTTCTAACAATCTACATTAATGAGGAGAAACTATTCAATTAGCATATCCCAGTTTAGAAAATTTTGCTGTCATGTATGCTAAATACAAACCACTAAGTTAGGTGCTTTTATGAACAAGACTTCATTGGATAATCTCTCTTTAAAGTGGGTATTATCATGCTCATTCTAATGCTAATGCTAATGCTAAGTCGCTTCAGTCATGTCCGACTCTGTGCGACCCCAGAGACAGAAGCCCACTAGGCTCCCCCGTCCCTGGGATTCTCCAGGCAAGAACACTGGAGTGGGGTGCCATTGCCTTCTCCGCATCCTCATTCTACAGTTGAGAAAACTAAGGCTCAGAATTTAAATAAATTGTTCAAGAAAGACAGATGATAAGGGACAGAAGAGTTAGATTTTATACACAGATATGAATAGAATGCTGCTGCTGCTGCTAAGTCGCTTCAGTCATGTCAGACTCTGTGTGACCCCATAGACAGAAGCCCACCAGGCTCCCCCGTCCCTGGGATTCTCCAGGCAAGAACATTGCAGTGGGTTGCCATTTCCTTCTCCAATGCATGAAAGTGAAAAGTGAAAGTGAAGTCGCTCAGTCGTGTCCGACTCCTAGTGACCCCATGGACTGCAGCCTACCAGGCTCCTCCGTCCATGGGATTTTCCAGGCAAGAGTACTGGAGTGGGGTGCCATTGCCTTCTCTGATGAACAGAATAAGCACCTTTAAAAGACACTGTGTAGTAATGATGATGAAGTGCTCCAAGTCAGGTTAACTGGGTTCCAATAGCACCTCCTCATATTAATGATGTTGAGACAGGAATTTTACTTGATGCCTCCTGTCCTCATTTTCTTCATCTCTAAAATTATGGTAATAATAACAATCTCATAGCTTAGTGGTAAAGAATCTGCCAGCCAAGCAGGAGATGCAGGTTCAGTCCCAGGGTCAGGAAGATCCCCTGAGTAGGAAATGGCAACTCACTCCAGTTTTCTTGCCTGGGAAATCCCATGAGCAGAGGAGCCTGGCAGGCTGCAGTCCATGGGGGTCACAATGAATTGGTCACAACCAACAAAACAACAAAAACAAATAGTTGTTTTAAGGATTAATTGCAATTATGCACATAAATTTTTAGTGTAGTGCCTGGTCCATAGTAAGTACACAATGAAAAACAATTAATGTGATTGTCAAATATTATATAATACATATTATAATATATTGGACATATGTGTGTTGGGGTGGTATGTGAATTGTAAACCTATTTCATCCTCTTCTACTTTGTCAAAATCTCATATAGCCTGGTTCTTCAGGTTTCAGGAGGCTTCTACAGTTACTGTGATTGGTGTCCCTTTGCAAATCATCTATTGATACTATTGCACAAACCAAACCTCTCAAAAATGGAGTCCAAGTTTTAAGTGATCTTAGAAGAGAAGTTGGTAGATAAAATTGTGTTGTTACCATTGAAAAGTTGGTATCTCACTTCTCTGTTTCAGCCACTGCCGGTTGTCTTATTTTAACATTCTGGTAACAGAAAAACAATAGTAGGTAACATTATCATCATCATCAAAATCATTCCTGCACCAACTACATCAGACATTGTGCTGCCTGTTTTACATGCTTTATCCTGCTCCTCACAAAATTTCCATAAAGCAGCTCATCCTAGACACACCAGATGGTGAGAAAATTGAGCCTAAGAGAAAGAACAAACTCACCTCATATGGTTATGGCTAGTGATGTTATAGCAGCAAGATTACAGTGTATGCATTTTAACTCTCAAATGCTGAAGTAAGGATATATATATA
>NW_011494881.1:216544-221689 GCF_000754665.1 Bison bison bison | reverse complement strand
GTGTGTGTGTGTGTGTGTATATATATATATATATATATATATATATTCACATACATTTATATTTCTAATAGGTATGTTTCTTAAGACCAGAAACTCTTTGTGACTCTCAACAGTAGTGCTGGATGTTAAATTACTATAGGCGGCAGTGACATATTTGAACTACCCATTTTCCAATGCTTTATTACTTGTGTTTGCTTGCTGGGATTGGTTGGATGATCTCAATTCTCCCACTACTTCAGAACACCTGCAGTTAAGGCAGAATATTTTCAGTGTTCACTGAATGTTAATTGAACAAATGAGTAAATGGATTAAATTAAACTCCAGCTGCACTGATATTGCCGTAAGGTCGTATATAAATGACACTTTTAAATAATTGGTGCAAATGAGAATGAAATAGCCAACTCTAGAGACATGTTTTTCCCCTGTTACATCAAGTCATAAGGAGAAAACACAATCCATGTACCATTATATCTTTTAATATCAGCTCTCATAATTCTCAGATGTGCTGAGATCTGCCAGAATGGGTGGGAAATGCAAGGATCATGGAATCATCTCTATTTACTAGAATATGCTCAAGTTGTACATCACAACATTATAGCAAGAAAATAGTTTCAATGGGTTTTAGTAGCTAGACATATGGTGATTTCAGAGGCCTCTGTGAAAATTCATGTTCCTGAAACACTTTGATTTCACATTGTTTTCCAAACCCAAATCCATTTTTCCTGGTCAGAATGAACCTGTTAGAGACTTAGCAAAAACCACTGACTATGAAGAAAATAGTTATCTCTCTTTCACCTTTCAAAAGAGGTGATAAGTTTTATTCTACTGACTGAATATTATATGTAGCTCTAATCACCAATACTCAAGTGACATACTCTCCTCACTAGGTTCTTGAGAGGGTCATTGAAAGAATGTATGTGGAAGCGCTTTGGGAATAGTAAAGTGTTGTCTTCACTTAAAATAAATCCAATGAAAGAGTCTTGAAAATCTGCATAAAAGAGCCTCACAATCTAAATGTACTTTTAAACCACAGAGCCCTGTTTTCAAATATTGTCGTGTGTAAATTCAATCCAAATATGGTGAAGTGGAAGAACATAAGCTCATCTTCTCTCATGAGAACACCAAAATCACAACCAGCTGTTGAACAGCCATTGACAGGAGGATGTTGGCACCCACCAAGGAAAGATACCCCACATCCAAGGACAAAGGAGAAGCAGCAATGAGATGGTAGGAGGGGTGCAATCATGATAAAATCAAATTCCATACCCATAGGATGGGTAACCCACAAACTGGAGAACAATAATATCAAGGAAGTCCTCACACTGTTATGAAGGTTCTAGCCCCCACATCGGACTTCCTAACCTGGGAAGCCAGCAAAGGAGCTGGGAATCCCCAGGAAATCTGACTTTGAAGGACAGCGGGATTTGATTACACAACTTCCACAGGACAAGGGGAAACAGAAACTCTTGGAGGACATCAACAAAACCTTGTGTGCACAATGAACCAGGGAAAAGGAGACTGAGTCAGATCTGCCTGTGAGTGTTTGAGGGTCTATTGTGGAGTGGCCTATCACGGGGACAGGCACTGGCAGCATTTTGGCATAGGTCCTTTTGAAGTCACCAGTATTCCTACCATACAGCCTGTAGACTCTGACTGGGTCACCTCAGGTCAAACAAATAACAGGAATGGGTTGCCTCAGGCCAAATAACTAATGCATAGGGAACACAGTCCCACACATTAGAGAAAATTGGATTAAAGATTTACTGAGCATGGTCCTGCCAACCAGAGCAAGATCCAGATTTCTCAGAGCCAGTCCCTCCCATCAGGAAGTTTGAACAACTTCTTATCCTCATCCACCAGAGGGCAGACATAAAAAGCAAGAACTACAATCCCATAGCCTCCAGAACAAAAAGTACATTCACAGAAAGTTAACCAAAATGATCACATGGATCACAGCCTTGTGTAACTGAATGAAGATATGAACCATGCTGTACAGGTCCATCTGAGATAGATGGGTCATGGTAGAGAGTTTTGACAAAATGTGGTCCACCAGAGAAAGGAAAGGCAAACAATTTCGGTATTCATTCCTCAAAAATCCCTTGAACAGCATGAAAAGACAAAAAGCTATGATGCCAGAAGATGAACCACCCAGGTTGATTGTTGGCCAATATTTTATTGGGGAAGAGTGGAGAAATAACTCCAGAAAGAATGAAGAGTCCAGGTCAAAGTGGAAATGATGCTCAGCTGTGGATGTGTCTGCTTATTTAACTTATATGCGGAGTACATCATGTGAAATGCCAGGCTGAATGAATCACAAACTGGAATCAAGATGGCTAGGAAAAATTTCAAACCCATCAGAAATGCGAATGATACCACCCTAATAGCAGAAAGCAAAAAGGAACTAAAGAGCTTTTGATGGAGGTGAAAGAGGAAAGTGGGAAATTTGGCTTAAAAATCAACATTCAAAAAACAAAGATCATGGCATCTGGTCCTATCACTTCATGGCAAATAGATAGGCAAAAAAATAGAAACAGTGACAGACTTTATTTTCTCGGGCTCCAAAATCACTGTAGATGGTGACTACAGCCATGAAATTAAAAGACACTTGCTCCTTGCAATAAAAGCTATGGGAAGCCTACACAGTATATTAAAAAGCAGAGACATCACTTTGCCAACAAAGGTCCGTATAGCCATAGATATGGTTTTTCCAAGAGTCATGTATGGATGTGAGAGTTGGGCAATGAAAAAGGCTGAGCACTGAAAATTGATGCTTTTGAAATGTGGTGTGGGAGGAGTCTTGAGAGTCCGTTGATCAGCAAGGAGCTCAAACCAGTGAATTCTAAAGGAAATCCATCGTAAATATTTATTGGAAGGACTGATACTGAAGTTGAAGCCCCAATACTTTTGCAACCTGATGAGAAGAGCCAATTCATTGGTAAAGACTCTGATGCTGGGAAAGATTGAAGGCAGAAGGAGAAGGGGACAGCAGAGGATGAAATGGTTGGATGGCAACACTGACTCAATGGACAAGAGTTTGAGCAAACTCTAGGTGATAGTGAAGGACAGGAAAGCCTGGCATGCTGCAGACCATAGGGTTCCAAAGAGTTGGACACAAA
Source organism: Bison bison bison (assembly GCF_000754665.1). Lineage (NCBI taxonomy): Eukaryota > Metazoa > Chordata > Mammalia > Artiodactyla > Bovidae > Bison > Bison bison. Next base: position 218,573 of record NW_011494881.1, on the reverse strand, counting down.
TGAGTAACTGAACAACAACAGTTATATAATAAGAGTGGGGAAATTCAATACTCCCACTGATAACGATAGATTATCCAGACAGAAATTTAAAAAGGCAACTGAAGTCTTGGATGATATAATAGAGCAGTTGGACTGAATACATATCTGAGGATAGGTCATCAAAAGCAGAATATACATTATTTTCAAGTGCAGATGGACATTCTCCAGGACAGATCACATAGAAGGTCTATATGTCATCTAAGATAATTAGAAAAGTAAGAACAAACAAATCCCAATACAGCAGAAGGGAGAAATGATGAAGACTAGAGAATAGAGACAAAAAGGAAATCAATAAAACAAAGACTGTTTGAAAAGATAAACAAAATAAACATTTAGTTAAAGAAGAAAAGAGAAAAATCCAGATAAAATAAGAAATAAAGGAGGAAAAATAACAACTAATGCCACAGGGTTACCAAAAATACAAGGGATTACTACAAATAATTATATCCCAACAAGTTGGACAATCTAGAAGAAATGAACACATTTTAGAAGTGTACCATCTACCAAGACTGGGTAAGGAAGAGACAATCTGAATAGACTGATAACTATACATCAAATTGAATTAGTAACTTAAAGACTGTCAGCAAATGAAAATCCAGAGAAATTCTACCAAACTTATAAAGAAGAACTAATAACTTAAATCCTCAAACTATTACAAAAAATTAAAGAGGATGGAACAACATTCCCAAATTCAGTTTATGAGGCTATATTACCTTGATTATGAGATCAGATTAAGATCCTACCAAAAAAACCATGACAGGCAAATATCTCTTATGAATACAGATGCTAAAATCCTTAACAAAATATTAGCAAATAAAATCCAATGCTATATAAAGGATCATATTCAAGTCGGATTTATTCCATGGATGCAAGGATGATCCAACATTCACAAATCAGTCACCACGTTAACAAAACTAAGAAAAAATGACATTGTCCAAACAAACACGCAAAAAAGCATTGTCAAAATTCAACATCCACTCATAATTAAAACTGTCATCAAAATGAGTAGAGAGGTAACATATCTCAATATAATAAAAACCATGTATGACAAACTCACAGTTGATATCATTTTGAACAGTGAGAAGCAGAAAGTCTTCTAAAATCAGGAACAAGACATATATGTCCATTTTCTCCATTCCATTTAACATAGTATGGTATTTCTTTGCTATAGTAATCAAACAAGAAATAAATACCATCAAAATTGGAAGGGATGAAACAAAACTGCCACTATTTTCAGATGACATGATATTCTATATTGAAAACCCTAAAGTCTCTATGAGAAAACCATCAGAATAAATGCATTCAGCCAACTTGAAGATACAAGATTAATATACCAAAGTCTGTTGTATTCTGTAACTAATAATGAACTGTCAGAATGAGAATGCAAGAAAACAATCTAATATAAAATTGCATCAAAAAGAATAAAATATCTAGGAATATATTTAATCCAAGAAGTAAAAGATGTATACTCTGAAAACTATGAAGCATTGATGAAGGAATTTGAAAATTTTTTCTGCTCTTTGATTGGAAGAATTAATGTTAAAATATCCATACTCCCCAAAGCTGTCTACAGATGTAATACAATCCCTATCAAAATATCCAGAATATTTTTCACATAACTGCAAAAGAATAATCTTAAAAATGGTGTGGAATGACAAAAGACCCTGAATTGTCAAAGCAAACTTGAGAAAAAAAGAATAAAGCTGAATGTATAACACTTTGTGACTTCTAAATGTACTTCTAAGCTACAGTAATCAAAACAGTATAGTACTGGCACAAAAAACAGATGTGGCTCAGTGGAACAGAATAGAAAGAACAGAAATAAACCGATCAGATCAGATCAGATCAGATCATTCGCTCAGTCGTGTCCGACTCTTTGTGACCCCATGAATCGCAGCACGCCAGGCCTCCCTGTCCATCACCAACTCCCGGAGTTCACTCAGACTCACGTCCATCGAGTCAGTGATGCCATCCAGCCATCTCATCCTCT
>NW_011494881.1:216208-216444 GCF_000754665.1 Bison bison bison | reverse complement strand
TCCTTGCAGTCCAAGGGACTCTCAAGAGTCTTCTCCAACACCACAGTTCAAAAGCATCAATTCTTTGGTGCTCAGCCTTCTTCAGAGTCCAACTCTCACATCCGTACATGACCACAGGAAAAAGCCATAGCCTTGACTAGACGAACCTTTGTTGGCAAAGTAATGTCTCTGCTTTTAAATATGCTATCTAGGTTGGTCATAACTTTCCTTCCAAGGAGTAAATGTCTTTTAATTTA
>NW_011494881.1:198501-216108 GCF_000754665.1 Bison bison bison | reverse complement strand
CTCCTCCCTCCTCCCTCCCCATACCATCCCTCTGGGCCATCCCAGTACACCAGCCCCAAGCATCCTATTAAAAGAATCTGACTCCTGAACTGCAAATAGACTCAATTGAGACAACAGCAGACGTGGAAAGACTAGTTGAAAGATTATTGTTACAGGCACACTAATAACTACTGTTTGGACAGGTGAGAAAGAAGGTGAGTTGACTGGATTTCATGATGAATCACTGTACTTTGTGAATGAGGCACATATGATAAGCATCCTTTCAAGGTTTCTAGCCTAAGCTGCTTTATTGATACATGAAAGCCGTTGGCTGTGTGGAGCACAATTTGCCACAATTTGTGAGATAAAATTGCCAACACCGGTTGGATCATAGAAAAAGCAAGAGAATTCCAGCTTGTGCTTCATCCAGCCAGGCATTTCGCATGATGCACTCTGAATATAAGTTAAATAAGCAGGGTGACAATATACAGCCTTGATGTACTCCTTTTCCTGTTTGGAAACAGTCTGTTGTTCCATGTCCAGTTCTAAGTGTTGCTTCCTGACCTGCATACAGATTTCTCAAGAGGCAGATCAGGTGTCTGGTATTCCCTTCTCTTTCAGAATTTTCCACAGTTGATTGTGATCCACACAGTCTATGGTCAATTAATCTGTGAAAAAGGAGGCAAGAATATACAAAGGAGAAGAGACCATCTCTTCAGCAAGTGGTGCTGGGAAAGCCAGACAGTTACATGTTTATCAATGAGTTTAAAACATTTCCTTGTAGCACATACAAAATAAACTCTAAATAGATTAAAGACCTAAATGTAAAGCCCCAAATCATAAAACTCCTAGAAGAGAACATAAGCAGAACACTCTGATGTAAACTATGGCTATAATTCTTTGTGTTGTTCAATATATTTTAACTGTTTGTCTATTTTATACAATATTTGTATTTCAATCCCATACCCCCTCTTGCCCCTAACCCCTTCTCTTTTCCCATCAGTAACCACTAGTTTGTTCTCTATATCTGTGAGGCTGTTTCTGTTTCAACATATACATTTATTTGTTTTATTCTTTAGATTCCTCATTTAAGTGATAGCATAGGGTATTTGTCATTCCGGCAGACTTAAAATAATTTTAAATGGATTTTAACCTATGAAAGTATTGAATCATGATGTTTACACTGAAACTAATATAACATTGTAAATCAACAATAGTTCCTTAAAGATATGAAAAAATGCATTAAAATGGAGAGAAACCTTTTAATTAGGACAGGTATAGTATTTTTAAAGACATAGCAGTCATTCAGTGGTAGTTATCAATCTTAAAGCTTCAAGTAAACATACATCACATGGGTAGAAGTACTCATATCCAAAGATAAACAGAGCATGCTGAATATCCCCAGCTGCTAAATTGTACTTTAACTTCACTGCCTATATTCACTCAATATTAGGTGTCTACATCATAGTGTTATTTTAAAATTTCATCAGCTCAATGCATAGATTATTGTGGTCTGCTTTCTTTCTGTGTGAAATGTACTGCTAACCTTTAAGTCCTTATAATTTAGCCACCTAAATTTTAATAGTCACCTTCCATGTAAACCTCTGTACTTTGGCCTCCTTCCTATGACTTCTTTTCCCTGCTTTTATATGTGACCCTTTATATCATAACTTACTGATTCTTCTTTAAAACCCTACCTCCAAGCTCACCTCCTCTAGAACTCCATTTCTGATTTTTTATGGAGGGGATTGGAATATTTTGTTAGACTTGGGATATAGTCATGTGATAAGTTATAAAGCAAGGAAAATTTGTTTCTTTCTGTACAAGTATTATGAGTTCCCATCTTAATGAACTTGTAAGTAGTCATTTGATGTACCTTGGTAATGGAATGTGAATCCCAATGACATGTGTCATTTCCAGGTAGGAATTTTAAGAAAAAGCCTGCTGTGATTTACCAGGTTTCTTTCTTTCCTATTTTTTGTTTTGTTTTGTTTTTTGCTGGGCCGTACAACTTGTGGGATGGGATCTTAGTTTCCCAACCAGGGACTGAACCCACACCCTCAGCAGTGAATGAAGAGTCCTAACCACTGGAAAACCATGGGATTGCCCACCATGTTTATTTTGATAGAAGCCCAGCCATATTCCAGATAAGGGCTGCTTCCTCAAGTTGGATACTGGAATGAAGACAATATATAGTGGTATACATATATATACATGCATAAGCTGACTGTTGAACAACACCAGGATTAGGGGAACCCACCCTCTGTGCAGTCAAAAATTGTGTATACCTCTACAGTTGACCTTCCATATCCACAGTTCCATATCTGTGGATTCAACCAACCAGGGATGATCATGTAGTTCTGTAGTACATATTTTATTGAACAACAAAAACAAAAAAATTGCACATGAGTGGATCTGTACAGTTCAAGAACATGTTGTTCAAGAGTTGACAGAATAAACAAAAAATCATCCTTTGGTATTGTAAATCTAATATTTTAGCTTCATTGATTACCTAACTAGGCCATACAGTTTTAAGTGATGAATACCACAGTGCTTCAATCTGCAAGAAAGACAAAAGTGTAGTCAAGCAAATAAAACCGCTGAAAAATAATTTCTCATTGACATAAAAATAAGGATGTTAAAGTTGTGAGGCAAAATTTAAAGAGCAAAGTATGGAGAAGGAAAGTAAATATTACAAAGAAAATGCTTAAAAGAGAAAATAATGCCACCCAGAAAATGCTTAATAGTTAATTTGGTATCCATGCTAATGACAATTAAATTTACTTTCATATGGTTTTAAAATTAAAAGTGAATTGTAAATAAATCTATTTGTTTGAACAGAAGCGATGACAGTTGTTTTCTTTATTACTGTTCAAGCAAGCTGGGTTCTCAAAAATTATTTAGAAATGAATCAGGTTCTGCTTTGACAAGTATTGAGGTTTTTTTTAAAAAGTGTTCTTCAGAAAGTTATTTGTGACTTTATTAATGTATTTTTCCTTTTTTGTGTGTGTGGGAGTTTTTTTGTATGTTTGCTTGTTTGCTTGCTTGCTTGGAGAGAAACTATGCAATGGACAAGAAACACAACTGATAATGAAGTACATGGAGAGAAGGACTGAAAGTCTTAAATCTCAGATCCCTAAAGAAGAATGTATCGACTTCAACAAAAGCAGAAAGTAGAAGAAAGTGTGTAAGTGGGTGAAGGTGAGGTTCCAATATGAATTCTGAAAGGAGAAAATATTAAGAGTCTATTTTTGCTTTAAGAATAGGGTCCTATCAATTAGAAACTTTGTATAAACAAGGGAAATGGTAGCCCAAGCACAACTCATGATCTCTATCAGTATAAAGCTTTCTTTTTTCTATAATTTTCCTGATTAATATTGCTCAGTTGTAAAATGTATACAAAATTGGGAAAAAAAGATAAAATGACTTTACTCATAGGTAACTTCTGATAACATGTTGGTCTATATTCTTCAAATGGTTTATTTATTTCTTTCCTCCTTTCTACTCCACTTCTCAAAGAAAAATGGCTACATATAATCTTTTACAATCACCACTTTTTCTACAACAAAAATCATGGACAATACTTAATATATGATAATGCAGATTTATAGTATCAATGTATATAACTGCGTAAGTTACATTTAAATATATTTAAAATATCATCTATAGATTGTCTTGCCCTAGGATTTTGGAAAGAAATGCTTAACTTTAAAATGCAAAGAGGTAGATGTATTCATATTTTGATTTTCAAAGTAGTTGTCTGAATATATTTATGAAAGATTTTAGTCATGGTTCTCCTTTTACTTAGTATTAGGAACACAAGGACAAACTGAGCAAATATGATGCTTCAATCATTTATTCATTTATTCTTTCATTCAAGGAACGTTTATTGAGTGCCTTCTGTTTGTTGTGTGTTATTGTAAGTGTTTGGATAATAAACATAATTATATATTTACAATAAATAAAACAATATAAACAAAAAGTCCTGCTTTCATGTGGAGATCAGGGAGAGACAGAGAATACCAAATATTGTAAATGGTGATATTTGGGAGGGAAGACTAGAAAGAAATGGAGATAGCTATGCCTCCTGAGAGAAGAGTGTTCTAGGAAAATGGAAAACTAATGTGAACACTCTGAAGTAGGGACTTTATCTGAAATGGAGCCAGTAAATTTGAGGAGGAGTGAATGAGAAAAGTAGAAGGAGATGAAGCCAAGAAGGTTACACTGTACAGGTTGTTGCAGGTCTTTGGATGAAGAAAAAAATCCAGTGAAGGATTTTGAGCCAAAAATGATCTAATCTGGCTTATATTAAAAGAATCTGACTCCTGAACTGCAAATAGACTCAATTGAGACAACAGCAGAAGTGGAAAGACTAGTTGAAAGATTATTGTTACAGGCACACTAATAACTACTGTTTGGACAGGTGAGAAAGAAGGTGAGTTGACTGGATTTCATGATGAATCACTGTACTTTGTGAATGAGGCACATATGATAAGCATCCTTTCAAGGTTTCTAGCCTAAGCTGCTTTATTGATACATGAAAGCCGTTGGCTGTGTGGAGCACAATTTGCCACAATTTGTGAGATAAAATTGCCAACACCGGTTGGATCATAGAAAAAGCAAGAGAATTCCAGCGGAAAGAAAAATCTACTTCTACTTTATTAATTACACCAAAACCTTTGACTGTGTAGATCACAACAAACTGGAAAACTCTTCAAGAGATGGGAATACTAGACCACCTTACCTGCCTCCTGAGAAAGCTGTATGCAGGTCAAGAAGCAACAGTTAAAACTGGACACGGAACAATGGACTGGTTTCAAATTGGGAAAGGAGTATGACAAGGCTGTATATTGTCACCTTGCTTATTTAACATATATGCAGAGTACATTATATGAAAAATGGGGCTGGATGAAGCACAAACTGGAATCAAGTTGCCAGGAGAAATATCAATAACCTTAGATATGCAGATGACATCATCCTCATAGCAGAAAGGGAAGAGGAACTAAAGAGCCTCTTGATGAAAGTGAAAGAGGAGAGTGAAAAAGTTGTCTTAAAACTCAACATTCAGAAAACTAAGATCATGGCATCTGGTCCCATCACTTCATGGCAAATAGATGAGGAAACTGTGGAAACAGTGACAGGCTTTGTTTTTCTTTGGCTCCAAAATCACTGAAGGTGGTGACTACAGCCATGAAATTAAAAGACACTTGCTCCTTGGAAAAAAAGCTATGACCAACCTAGACAACATATTAAAAAGCAGAGATATTATTTTGTTGACAAAGGTCCATCTAGTGAAAGCTATGGTTTTTCCAGTAGTCGTGTATGGATATGAGAGTTGGACTGTAAACAAAGCTGAATACCAAAGAATCGATGCTGTTGAACTGTGGTGTTGGAGAAGACTTTTGAGAGTCCCTTGGGTTGCTAGGAGATCCACCCAGTCAATCCTAAAGGAAATCAGTCCTGAATATTCATTGGAAGGACTGATGCTGAAACTAAAACTCCAATACTTTGGGCACCTGATGCGAAGGAGTGACTCATAGGAAAAGACCCTGATGCTGGGAAAGATTGAAGGCAGGAGGAGAAGGAGACAACAGAGGATGAGATGGTTAGATGGCATCAGTGACTCAATGAACATGAGTTTGAGCAAGCTCCGGGAGTTGGTGATGGACAGGGAAGCCTGGCATGTTGCAGTCCATGGGGTCGCAAAGAGTTGGACACTACTGAGCAACTGAACTGAATTGAACTGATCTGGAAGGTAGAACTGCCAGTTGCTGCTTTCAAAAAGACAGTAGGAGAGGAATGCTTTAGGCTGAAGATCAGGAATTCAGATGACTATCTGTGGTTTGAAGTACCATTTGGGCTAGAAATAGAAACTTGATATTCATCAAAATATAGGACCAGTCTCCCAAGGAAATGAATGTAAGTAGAGAATGTTCAGTCTTCAGTCTACCACCTAGGAAGCTGTACAGATAGATCAAAACCAGATAATAATAAAATTTATGGCCAGGAAGAATAATGAAAAACAAGAAATTGTGTTGTCCTAAAAATCAAATGAACAAAGTGTCCCAAGCAGGGAGAAATAATCCAATGTTTTAATGTTGACAGATTTTTTTTTAATGACTATTGAGAATATATAAGACCATGTAATAATGTGAAGACATTAATAAAACCAGCATGATCTGAGCACCTGGTGAATTACTACAGAAGACTCAGACATGGTTAATACCTGGTTCTCGCTCTCAAATATGTCAAAATTGAGAGCTGGGAATTGATACAAAGGGTAAAATGTGACAGAAACTAGTTGAAAGTGAGAAACAAAGCTGCACCTCTACCTAGGAAAGAATGCATAATTCCAAATAGATTAGTTCAATAAGTCTATATTAAAATACTGAATTTTCAGGATGGATGGAGATGGCAGAAAATAAAGACAAGGAACTTGCCTTTCCCCATGAATACATCAAAAATATATCTTACATTACATGTGAAACAATTGTCACTGAAAACTAACAGGAGACTAGAAAAAAAAAGACTCATATAATCAAGACTCTAAGGAGGATATGAAAGCATTTGGTAGCATTTTGGGAGCTCCAAGGAGCTCTGGTACTATAGTCCTTTATGTCTCAGCATGGAAAGGATTCAGTGAGAAGCAAAATGATAGATAAGAAGTGATTGATTAGAATAGGATGCTTGTAAGGCTTACAAGTGGGCTGGCAAGAGGATACTACATCCAAAAATTTAGTGGCATTATAATTTGATTTATAATCAAGTGAAAAATGGGGAGAGGGAGAAGATTTTCTTTGTTATTTTAAGTAGATGTCATGCTTCCATCATAAGTTTCTCTTCCAGGTTGGGCAGGAAAGTTTTCTTGTCCCTACATGGTCAAGCTAGGCCCACAAATTATTGCTTGAGCGTGGCCTAGGGATCATTAACTTATTGAGCTCACTAGATAGAATGTCAGAGAAGGCAATGGCACCCCACTCCAGTACTCTTGCCTGGAAAATCCCATGGACGGAGGAGCCTGGTAGGCTGCAGTCCATGGGGTCGCAAAGAGTCGGACACAACTGAGCAACTTCACTTTCACTGTTCATTTTCATGCATTGGAGGAGGAAATGGCAACCCATCCCAGTGCTCTTGCCTAGAGAATCCCAGGGACGGCGGGGCCTGGTGGGCTGCCGTCTATGAGGTCGCACAGAGTTGGACACAACTGAAGCGACTTAATAGCAGCAGCAGCAGATAGAATGTAGGACTCATGCCACCATAGCTTTATTGTTTTGGGGTATGTCTAATGCTTCTCTTGCATGATTTTGTTGCTAAGCTAACCTGCTCTCTTGAGTAAGCATTAACATATAGGAGTCTCTCATATTTTTAAACTACAGTCCCTAGTGGGATTATTTAATCATCTATTTTATCCCTTTATTTGGTCCCTATCAGACCCATATAGAATTGGTGTGAAGGGAAGAGAAATAATTAGGTGAGGACATGTGCCCTGTGAGGGGTCACAGAGGAAAAGGAAGGTTACTTGACTGGAGAATCTCCCTGGGGAGTGAGTGTTCAAGCCATATATTGGGCCCCCCAGAACTAGGACCCAACACAGGGAGGACAAACTTCGTTATGTGGTTGAAGGGCCAGTGAGATAGCACGTTGGCTCTGGGATGCCTGGATTCCACTCTTTAGGAGCACATGTTTGCTTGACTGCTTACTCCCAAGGCTGGTGGAGGTAGTGAATTGAAGCCTGCATGAGTGGCTGTTGAGTTTTCTGTAACCACCCCAGGGCATGCATCAGCCTTAGTCAATCAAATGCTCCGAACCTGTTTGGGAAAGCTTCTGTGAGACCCAGATAAGACGAGGTGCCAAAGTCGTGGCTCAGCAGAGCGGGGGCAACCATTGCTGGCACTTACACAGGCAACTCATGACAAGCAGTCCTGTTTCTGTCTGTGTTCAGACCCCCAGAGCCTGCACCCTGACACACTGAGACCCCACACAGACCAAACCTGACATGCAGCATGGCCTGCAGTAGGCCAGGAGTAGTACCACAGGCTTAGAGGAGAGTCAGGCTAAGAAAATCAAAAGAGGCTTAGGCCCAAGGTGGCCTCTGAGCAGGGAGGGGGCAGGCATGCCTGGTACTTACACAGGCAGCATATCAGAAGCAGTGCAAATCTTTGACCCAGGCTGGATTGTCAAAGCCTGCACCCAGACACAATTGGAGTGCCCATGCAAGCCCTATTGCCCCAGTACTTCTCCTCTGAGAGGCATTGAAGTACTCGGAGGGGAAAAAACATACTTTACAAGGAACTTGACACCTGGGGCTTTTGCTGCAGTAACTTGAGATTTGCTCATACCAGAAAGCAGAGGGAAAGCTTTGGCTCACATTTATCTCCAACCAAGTCTCTCCATCACCAGCCCCACTGCCTAACAAGAAGATGGCTGCCAGAACACCCTGAGGAAATACATGACTTGTGCTCACATCAAATTCAGCTCTTAAAACCACTGGCACACACAGACTCTACGGGAAAGCTCCCACATAAGAACACCCCTGTAAGACCATGATTGGTAAGTATTTCACATAAATTTATAGAGAAAGGGAAAATTAAAGAAAATGAGAAGTCAAAGGATGTGTCTCAAATGAAACACCATGAGAAAATCCTGGAAAAATAACTAATGAAACAGAAATAAATGACTTATCAGATAAAAAAATTCAAAGCATCAGTAATAAAAATGCTAGTTGATTAAAGAACAGATGAACACAGGGGTATGTTAACCAGGAACTAGAATATATATAAACAAGAACTATTCAGAAGTGAATAATATCATAACTGAAATGAAAAACACACTAAAAGAAATTAAAAGCAGACTAGGTGATACAGAAGAATGTATAGGTGACCTGGAAGATAGAATAATGAATATCACTCACTCAGAACAGCCAAGAGAAAAACACATTAAAAATGAGAATAGATTCAGTGGCCTGTAGTACAATATTCAGCATAAGAAAACATGTTTTATAGGGGTCCCAAAATGTGGGGAGAGAAGGAAGTTGAAAATGTACTTAATGAAATTATAGCTGAAAATGTCCCAAACCTGAAGAATGATATAGATATACAGGTACAAAAGGCAAAGAGAGTCCCACAAAAAGAGGAAACCAAACAGATCCACACCAAGACATATCACAATTATAATGGCAAATTAAATAGATGATGCTGAAGGCATGAAAAGAAAAACAAAGAGTCATACAAACAAATGCCCATAAGATCATCAGTTGATTTTTCTAAAGAAACTTCGCAGGACAGAAGGGAATGTTATGATATATGCAAAGTGCAGAAAGAAAGAAAGAAACAAACAAAAACAAACGGCAACCTATGATGCTCAATCCAGCAAAATTTTCATTTAGAATTCAAGAAGAAAAAATATATCTTCTCAGACAAGAAAAACAAGAGCTCATCAATAGTAAGCCTATCCTAAAAGAAATATCAAAGTGTCTTTAAGTAAACAACAACAACAACAAAAAAACAAAAAACAGAATAGGCTACAATAAGACAAAATAATGTACAGGAAGGGAAAAATCCCACTGTTACTGCTACTGCTAAGTCACTTCAGTCGTGTCCGACTCTGTGCGACCCCATAGACAGCAGCCCACCAGGCTCCCCCGTCCCTGGGACTCTCCAGGCAAGAACACTGGAGTGGGTTGCCATTTCCTTCTCCAATACATGAAAGTGAAGAATGAAAGGGAAGTCGCTCAGTTGTGTCCGACTCTTTGTGACCCCATGGACTGCAGCCTACCAGGCTCCTCCATCCATGGGATTTTCTAGGCAAAAATACTGGAGTGGGATGCCATTGCCTAAAGGCAAATATATAATAAAGGCTGAGGATCAATCAGTTAAAATAACATAGTACAAAGATCAAAAGACAAACAAAAAAAAAGTAAAATTGACTATTACTACAATAAACAGAGAAGAATAAGCATGAAGATCTAAATTATGACATACAATACGTAAAATGTGGCATGGAGAGTAAAAAAATGTAGATCTTTTAGAATATATCAGATATCTAAGGACTATCTGTTTAAAACAAATATATATAATTATAGGTCAACATATATAAATCCCATGGCAGATGCAAATCAAAAACCTATAACAGATACATAAAAATTAGAAAAAAAAAAAGACACATGTGCCACTAAAGAAAATCATCAAACCACAATGAAAGAAACAAAAAGAAGAAATGAATAGAGAAAAACTATCAAAACAACAAAAAACAAATAGTAGAATAGCAATGCATACATATCTATTGATAATTATCTGCTAACTAAATGCTACAATCAAAAGTATGACAAATGACAACAAAGGGTGTATAAATTATAAAGGGATTGATAAAAGAAGAGGATATCATACTTATCAATATATGTGCACCCAATAGAGGAGAATACTTGGGGCATTTGATGTGAAGAGTTGACTCACTGGAAAAGACCCTGATGCGAGGAAAGATTGAGGGCAGGAGCAGAAGCGGGCAACAGACAATGAAATGGTTGGTTGGCATCACCAACTCAATGGACAAGAATTTGATCAAACTCCAGTTCTTTGTTTCTTTAATCTTTTCTTTTTTAATCTCTATTTATGTCCTCTATGGAATTTATTTCTTTCCTTCTACTGACTTCAGGCTTGCTTTGTTCTTTTTCTAATTTCTTTAGAAAGTAGGTTGGACTGTTTATTTGAGGTTTTTATTTTTTCTTGAGGTAGGCCTATATTGCCATGAACTTTCTTCTTAGAGCTGTTTCTGCTGCATCTAATAGACTTTGAGAAGTTTTGTTTCCATTTTAATTTTTCACAAGGGATTTTCTGATCTCTGGTATGATTTAATCACTGACCCATGCTTTTTTAGTAGCATGTTTAGACTCCACATGTTTTTTTCCCATTTTTGTTCCTATATTTGATTTCTAATTTCATACTTTTGTGGTCAGAAAAAAAAATGCTTGACATAATGTCTATCTCCTATAATTTATTGAGACTTGTAACCTAATATGTGATCTATCCTGGAGAATATTCCCTATACACTTATTTGTTATAAAAGGACAACAGATTCCTATATTTTATTTCTTGGAACTTTACTAAATTCATTTATTAGTACTAGTATTTTTCTAGGGGGGACTTTTATGGTTTTCTATATAAACTATCATGTCATCTGCAAATACTGACTTTTTACTTCTTCCCATTCAATTTGAATGTCTTTTACTTCTTTTGCTTGTCCAATTGCTATGGTTAGGACTTCCACTACCATGTTAAATAGAGTGGTGAGTGTGGGTATCTTTGTCTTCTTCCTGAAGTTTAGAGGGAAACCTTTAAGTTTTTCCCTATTGAGTATGTTAATTGTGGATTTGTCATTAATGGCCTTTATTATGCTGAGATATGTTCCCTCTCTAACCACTTTGATAAGACATTTTATCATAAATGATGTTGAATTTTATCAAGTGTTTTTCCTGCATCTGCTGAGATGATCATGTAATTTTTATCCTTCCTTTTTTTTTTTTAGTGATGTCTATTATATTACTTTTGTGAATTTTGAACAATCCGTTGTCCTGGAATGAATCCACCTTGAATGTGTTGTATGATCCCCTAGAAAAATACTAGTACTAATAAATGAATTTAGTAAAGTTCCAAGAAATAAAATATAGGAATCTGTTGTCCTTTTATAACAAATAATAAACTATCAGAAACAGAAATTGCATCTAAATATATAATACCTAAGGGAAAAAACTTAACCAAGAGATGTTACTTATCCTCTGAAAACTACAAAAATGTTGATAAGGGAAATTAAAGGTGATACAAAGAATGATATATTCTTATTTCTGAATTGGAAGAACTAGCATTATCAAAATGTCCATACCACCCCAAATCTATTGATGAGTTTAATACAAATCGATTAAAATATCCATATTTTTCACAAAACTATAGCAAATAATCTTAGTTTATGAAATCACAAAATACATTTAATAGACAAAGCAATCTTGAAAGAGAACAAAACCGAAGGTACTAAGCTTCCTGACATCAGACTATACTGCAATGCTTCAGAAATAAAAACAGGGTGATACTGGCACAAAAACGCACACATACATCAAGGGAACAGAGTAGAGCCCAGAAATAAACTCATGCGCTTACAGGTCGATGGATCTATGACAAAGGATGCAAGGATAGACAGTTAAGAAAAAGACAGCTTTTTAGTAAGTGGTGCTGAGAAAACTGGACAGTTACATGTGAAAGAAGGAGCTTAGAACACTTTCGCACTCCATATATAAAACAAACTCAGAATGGTTTGAAGACCTAGACCTAACTGTAATATGTGAAACCATCAAATTCATAGAAGAGAACATAAGCACGCCACTCTTCGATATAAATCATAGCGATATTTTTTTTTTATCTCTCTCCAAGTCAAAAGAAACAGAAATAAAAATAAACAAATGGGTCCTAATTAAACTTACAAGCTTTTGACCTAGAGTCTGTTAAACGGAGTGAAGTAAGTTAGAAAGAGAGAAAACAAATATTAACACGTATATATGGAATCTAGAAAATGGTACCAATGAACTTATTTGCAGGGCAGGATTAGAGACACAGACATAGAGAAGGTACCTGTGAACACCGAGGGGAAAGGAGAGGGTGGGAAGAATTGAAAGAGTAGCATTGAAACACATACATTACCATATGTAAAACAGAGAGTGGGAAGCTGGCATATAACATGGGGAGCTCAGCCTGGTTCTGGGTGACAACCCATAGGCATGGGATAAGGTGCGGTAGGGGATGGGAAGGAGGTTTAAGAGGGAGGAGACATATGTATTGGAGAAGGAAATAGCCACCCACTCCAGTATTTTTGCCTGGAAAATTCCATGGACAGAGGAGCCCGGCAGGCTACAGTCCATGGGGTCGTAAAGAGTTGGCCATGATTGAGCGACTGAGCACAGACATATGTACACTTATGGCTGATTCATGTTGTTGTATGGCAGGAACCAATGAAATATTCTAAAGCAATTATCCTCCAATTAAAAATTTAAAAAACTACAAGCTTTTGCATAACAAAGAAAAGTATCAACAAAATTAAACAACAATGTACTAAATAGATGTTTGCAAATAATATGACTTAAGGGGTTAATATCCAAATAATATAAATAGCTCATACAATTCAATATTAAAAAACAACAAAATAAAAAATAGGCAGAAGACCTAATTAGACATTTTCCAAAAGAAGACATACAGATGGCCATCAGGCACATGAAAAGATGCTCAACATCACTAATTGTCAGGGAAATCAAATCAAAACCACACTGAGATACTACCTTTCACCTGTAAAAATGGCAGTCATCAAAACGACCACAAATACCAAATGCTGGTGAGAATGTGGAGAAAAGGGACCTCTCACACTCTGTTTATAGGTCCAACACATTCACCTTGGTGTAGCCACTGTGGAAAACAGTATGAAAGTGAAAGCATTAGTCGTTCAGTCATGTCTGACTCTTTGCAACCCCATGGACTATAGCCTGCCAAAGCTCCTCTGTCCATGGGATTCTCCAGGCAAGAATACTGCAGTGGGTTGCCATTTCCTTCTCCAGGGACTCTTCCTGACCCAGGGATCTAACCCAGGTCTCCGACATTGCAGACAGATTCTTTGCCATCTGAGCTACTAGAGAATCCCTGGAAAATACTATAGAGATTTCTAAAAAGAAACTAAAAGTATAACTACCATATGATCCAGCCATTCTACTCCAGTTATAGGTATGTAACTGAAAAAAACCAAAAACACTAATTCAAAAAGATTCATGCACTCCAATGTTATAACACCACTTATAATAGCCAAAATATGGAAGAAACCTTACTGTCCATCAACAGATAAATGGACAAAGAAGCTATGGTATTTATAAAATATTACTCAGCCACAATAATAATGACTTTCTGTCCTTTGCAACAACATGATCATCTGGAGAGTATTATGCTAGTGAAATAAGTTCAACAAAGAAAGAAAAATTCTCTGTTATCACTCACATATGGAATCTAAAAAAGGAAATAAATGTATAAATAAATACAGAAACGGATTCACAAACTAGTGGTTACCAGTTGGGAGAGAGAAATGGGGAGGGGAAAGACAAGGATAATGGACTAAGAGATACAAGCTACTATGTATAAAACAGATAAAGGAAACCAATCCTGAATATTCTTTAGAAAGACTGATGTTGAACCTGAAGCTCCAATACTTTGACTACCTGATGCAAAGAGCAGACTCATTGGGAAAGACCCTGATGCTGCAAAAGATTGAAGACAGAAGGAGAAAGGGATGACAGAGGAGGAGATGGTTTCATCTACTGGATGGTGACTATCACTGACTCAATAGACATGAGCTTGAGCAAATCCTAGGAGATAGTGAAGGACATGCAGTTTATGGGTTGCAAAGAGTCAGACATGACTTAGCAACTGAACAACAATATATAAAATAGATAAGCAACAGGATATATTGTACAGCAGAGAGAAAATTAAACATTGTTTTCCAATAATTTTAAATATATCATAACCTATGAAAATATTGACTCATTATGCTATATGTTGAAACTAATATTATAAATCAAATATACTTCAATAAAAATGACATGGAAAAATACATGTTTATATATGACAGTATGAGTTGACTTTAGCCTATTGGAAGTAGAAAGAATATGGGTTCAGTCTTAAGAATCAGTGTAAGCAAAGACAAAGATATATACATATTCACAGAACAGGTGAAAAGGAGCTATATGAAACAGTTCCCATTTTTCATTCTGTTTCACAGTTGATTTATTCTTCATTTTGTCACAAGCCACTTTTAAGTTAATGGTACTGAAGCAGGCTATTAACCAAGACAAAAATGATATAGTAACAGTCATTCTGGAAGTTAACAATTGTGTTTTTAGTGTCAATGGACATGATGTAACTGTAACAAAATCAGGGAACAGAACTCATTCACCACAAGAATGGATGTATTTTACAATAGTGTCTTTGGGTCTTCAATTTCCTCAATTATTTTTAACTTGTGGTATGGTACCCTCTGATTTCAGAAAACCTAATTATCCCCAAAATATTACTGTTTAAGCAATATTCACACCAAACGTAGTTGAAGCATAGAAGCATGCACATAAATGAGGTTTCACTACAGAAATGATCTCCCTTCAGAGACTGGCTTTGCAAGATAATTTAAAGATGGCTGTCTCCATTTTCCACTCTTTTCCCCTTGTTTTCTTCATGCCTCTCTCCATATAAGGAAATTATACTTAATATTCTTCCTATGGAGAATATACCATAGGTGGGTGGTGCTAAGAGGTATAGATACCACCTGAGGGAAGGCCTTATACTGAGCAGCTGAAACTCTGCAAATTATCAGTTTGACCATTGGATGTCATCAGTGTTCTATGGAGCATTTACTGAGTGAGTTCCACATCAGGGAACAGTATGAATTAAAGGCAGTAATTTGTTTATTGCTTGGATGGCATATTGGCATACCTCTCAGTTAAATGGTGTGAAAAGAGTAACAAAATTAATTTTTATTAGGCAGTATTTTTAAGTATCTAATAAGTAATCTTTTCTTAAAAAGACCTAAATACCATGAGACAGAATATGTGAATTTGACAGACTCAGTCTTGAGATTAAGCCAGTTACTGATGCAAATAGATCAAATAATCAAATGATGTAGCCACAAATTTTACTTTTTATTTCTGTTGATTGAATTGATCTGGGCTATATCATGATTTTTTTTTTCTAGTTACTTCCAGGAATGTATTCCTAATATTGGACATTTTGGAAAATGCAGGTACATCCAAATGCTTTATTTTGGTTAGCTTTCAACTACATAAATGTATATAAGAAAAAAAAATCTAGAATTAATAGGTACTGTATTTCAAGTAAAAATTTTAATCAACTTACAAAGTTTTTTGAACTATTTGAGAATGTTAATTTATCCAAAGTTATTGCTTTATATTATTTTTAAATGATGCAAAATGATGCAATGATATACTGTCACTATCAAACAACCCCAATATGTTAAAATATTTAATAATTAAAATACCTCTTTAATCAGATACAACCATTATCCTCCTCTTCCTACTGACATACTCTACTCTTCCTTTTTTTAAAGGAGACCACTGTTAAATGTTTTTGTGTGACCTTAAGGACCTTTCTGTACATATATTAGTTTCAATACACTTTTAAGGTTATTGTTTCAGGCATATGAAGGTTTAAAATATTAGCTTGGAATAGAGCCTTAGAGGGGTTACATGTAGCAGGTCTGTATTGGTAGACAGTAAATAGGAAAACAATTTTAAGTGTATCTTCAAATCATTCCTTGGTTACTTAGGGTTGGAAGTAAGATTTAGAGTGCTATTAGACTTTATTCTGTATAATAACACACACACTACTCCTTCAAGTCTCCCAAGTTCTTCATAGGTACCAGGGACATATGTAAATACAGGAGATTCAAGTTACCATTGACCTTTAGCTGGCAAGGAAGAGTTTACTTTGTCTTCATTAGTCAGTGCTAGCACATTAACAGAGTAATACATTTTTATTTCTTTTTTTCACTTTCATTGTTATCAGATTTCTTTTTAACTATTATTATACTTTTGTTAAGCTAACATGTTGTAATGAAGACTAAATGTCTCTGACCTGTGTTTGTCCAGTAACTAAACCATTAGATTACACAGAAGGTCGAGAGGGACAGAAGTTAAACAATCCTGCCCTACCTTAAACAGTATCCACTGCAAGAGATTAAAAACAAGTGATATTTTTGGTTAGGACAAAAATAACACTAATGTAAAAATAACAAAAATATAATACTTTTGAGTTTGAATATTATGAAATGAAAAGTTCATTTTTAAACTACTTTTCCCCATATAGCATGGAGGAGTAAATTGGATATATTAATTGTACATTTATAACATTTAACTTGTTCACTCACAGATTGTTATTTCTGGATGTCTCCTACAAGGAGAAAATGACAAAGGCATGGAAAAGAAAGCCCTAGAGGAAAGATGAAAGAAACTGAGTTTATTCATTCTGGAGAGAAGGAACTTGAAGGGCAAAGTAATAATGTTCTTCACATAAGTGGAGACTACCCAGAGAGGGAACAGAGGCTCTCATGGTTGAGGTTTCCTTCAACACAATCCCTGCTGGACAGCAGGAGACTTAAAGGAAGAGAAGTACTTATTTTATAATTAACTAAAGTGATCCATTTTAAAATCTTACTTGGAGACTCGCAATATGCAGAGTACATCATGAGAAATGCTGGGCTGTAAGGAGCGCAAGCCGGAATCAAGATTGCCAGGAGAAATATCAATAACCTCAGATATGCAGATAACACCACCCTTTTAGCAGAAAGTGAAGAGGAACTAAAAAGCCTCTTGATTAAAGTGAGAGAGAAGAGTGAAAAAGTTGGCTTAAAGCTCAGCATTCAGAAAACTAAGATCATGGCATCTGGTTCCATCACTTCATGGCAAATAGATGGGGAAACAATGGAAACAGTAGCAGACTTTATTTTTGGGGGCTCCAAAATCACTGCAGATGGTGATTGCAGCCATGAAATTAAAAGACGCTTACTCCTTGGAAGGAAAGTTATGACCAACCTAGATAGCAT
>NW_011494881.1:198052-198293 GCF_000754665.1 Bison bison bison | reverse complement strand
TTTGAACTGTGGTGTTGGAGAAGACTCTTGAGTGTCCCTTGGACTGCAAGGAGATCCAACCAGTCCATTCTGAAGGAGATCAGTCCTGGGTATTCTTTGGAAGGACTGATGCTAAAGCTGAAAGTCCAATACTTTGGCCACCTCATGCGAAGAGTTGACTCATTGGAAAAGACTTTGATGCTTGGAGGGATTGGGGGCAGGAGGAGAAGGGGATGTCAGAGGACAAGATGGCTGGATGGCA
>NW_011494881.1:193226-197952 GCF_000754665.1 Bison bison bison | reverse complement strand
GACTGAGCAACTGAACTGAACTGAATGAAGATTTTCCACTGTCAGTACTTATAACAGAGTAAGAGGAGACCCAATAGAAAGAATTATGACTATAGACCATGGTTTTAAAATTTATCTGCATAAGAGAGAAAAAGTTTTGTTACTGGTGAAATTGTACAAGGACATGAAATATTGAATGAATGCTTCGGTCTAGGATGGTTTGGGAGAGAAAGGATGGATTTCTTTCCTCCAAGTTCTACAATTCCAATAACTTTATACTAATATTTAAAATAACTAAACATGGAAAAGTAGTAGCTAATTATGAGAATAAATGGGTGGAGTGGGCTGAGAACTATTAATATTTGTGGAGTCTTTTCTCAGTGTTTTTCAATTGTGATACATGTAAATAAGTTGTCCCTAAACATGACTTGTCAACTGAGGGCCACTACTACATGACTTTGTGGACTACCTCTCACCATGTTCACTGACTGCAGATGAGTCATATTTCTCAGAGTCTATGGGAAAAGTCAGTAAGGTTGACAAACTGGGCTCTCTTGATAGTAGTATGAAGGCACAATGTGCCAAGGAGGATGGGATGTTTATGGATATTCACACTTTACACTTTATAGAAAACCATCTCCTTCTGACTCATTGACTATATTAAAGGCTTTGACTCTGTAGCTCACAACAAATTGTGGAAAATTCTTTAGAGATGGGAGTACCAGAGCACTTTACCTGTCTCCTGAGATAACTGTATGTAGGTCAAGAAGCAACAGTTAGAACTGAACACGGAACAATGGACTTATTCATGATTGGGAAAGGAGTGTGGCAAGGCTGCATATTGTCACACTGCTAATTTAATTTCTATGCAGAGTATATCATGCAAAGTGTTGGGCTGGATGAATCACAAACTGGAATCACGGTTGCAGGGGGAAATATCAACAACCTCAGATATGCAGATGATACCACCCTAATGGCAAAAAGCAAAGAGGAACTAAAGAACCCCTTGGTGAGGTTGAAAGAGAAGCAAGAAAAATTTGGCTTAAAACTCAACATTCAAAACACTAAGATCATGGCATCTGATCCCATCACTTCATGGCAAATAGATGGGAAAAAAAGTGGAAACAGTGGCAGATTTTATTTTCTTGGGATCCAAAATCATTGTGGATGGTGACTGCAGCCATCAAATTAAAAGATGCTTGCTTTTTGGAAGAAAAGTTATAACAAACCTAGACCACATGTTAAAAGGCAGAGGCATCACTTTGCTGACAAAGATCTGTATAGTCAAAGCTGTGGTACTTCCAGTAGTCATGTACAGATGTGTGAGGTGGACCATAAAGAAGGCTGAGAGCTAAATAACTGATGTTTTCAAATTGTGGTGCTGAAGACTCTTGAGAGTTCCTTGGACAACAAAGAGATCAAACCAGCCAATCCTAAAGGAAATCAATCCTGAATATTCACTGGAAGGACTGATGTTGAAGCACCAATAATTTGGGTACCTGATGTGAAGAGCTGACTGCTTGGAAAAGACCTTGATGCTGGGAAAGTTTGAGGGCAGGAAGAGAAGGGGGTGACAGAGGATGAGATGGTAGGATGGCATCACTGACTCAATGGACATGAGTTTGAGTAAACTCCAGGAGATAGGGAAGGACAGAGAAGCCTGGTGTGCTGCAGTCCATGAAATTACAAAGAGTTTACATAACTTAGCAACTGAACAACAACAACTTTACAGATTAGAAAACTGGTGATCTATAAAGTGAACTGCTGTAGATTCACTACACAAATTTTCCAGAAGGCTCAAAATAAAAGTACTTGCTAATAGCTACAGAATGATGTTGGAAAAAATTACAGTTTCCATTTTTCTCATTGAATGACCACAGAAATTATCCCATAACAATTTGCCAGTTGTTACTGTTCCACCATTATAATGATATCCAATATAATAATAATGGCCAGTTATTCTTTATCCCAGGCAGTCAGCAATGTAGAATTGGAAAGTTATAAATGTGTACCATCCACCATGCCTATAATTTAATCACACATGTTTCAAAGTTGAAGTAACTTGGACTTCCCTGGTGGTACAGTGGTTAAGAGTCCTCCTGCAAATGCAGAGGACATTGGTTTCGTCCTTTGTCCAGGAAGATTCCACATACCACAGGGCAAGTAAGCCTGTGTTCCAAACTATTGAGTCTTCACTCCAGAAGAACCTGCAAGCTGAAACTATTAATACTGAGACAGAGTGCCACAACCACTGAAGCCCATGCACCTAGAGCCCATGCTCTGCAACAAGAAGCCATCACAATGAGAAGCTTGTACACTGCAAGTAAAGAGTAGCCCCTGCCCACCATGACTAGAAAAAACAAACAAACAAACCTGTGTGCAGCAATGAAGACCCAGCACAATCAAAAATAAAATAAAAGATAAGTTGAAGTAGCTTTAATATGAAAAAAATCATGGATACCTTGGGAACAAGTGTGCCAACTTTGTTCTTGAAGTTTCTCTTCAGGTCAACTGCTTTGTTGGTTAATATTTTAATAATGAGTCATTAACAGACATATATTCTGAAAATAGTATGTTATCCATAATTAAGGACTCCATTGAAAAATATCTCAAAGTTTTAGACTTTGGCACTATGAGAACAGATTGCAAGCCAACTGTCCACATTTTCTTTTTTTGAGCACAGAAAACAAGGGAAGAAGTAGAATAAAGGATGCTTTGTCCTTGTTAGATATCTTAATTATATTTCCAAAGACATACTTTTAATGTTAGAAAAGATAACACTCTAGGATCCCTGGAACTCAAAATGAGAAATAGGCACTGTATACCAGAATTGAAGATGAATTGCTAACCACTTGAAGAGTGTAACTTAACTAATTAGTAATTTTTGCAGCTGTCTACCTTTCCCTTCACTTAGTCAATTTTAACTTTAAAATTACCATCACCATCACCCCACCTCCCCACTCCACTTCCCCATAGGGATAAACTAAGCCTCCTCAAATTTTTAAAATAAAATTTCTCATTAATTTTCCCTGCCTATTCAGATATGGCCCAGTACTCCCCTTTTATAATGGTCTATTCCAATTTTCATTTTCAAGTGATTCCCACTGATTTGTATGCACTTACTCCAGTCTTCTAGATCAATAATTTTCAACTTGAGTTTCTCAAAGATCTAAAGTTTAATGAAAGATTCTAAGACTTTAACAGGAAACAGGAGGGAGACCAAGAAGGAGGAAGAGGTCTAGATACTTTGACTTTAATGAGAGTAATCCATTTCTATATATTTTATAAATTTTGATGAAAATCAAATTTGAAAAATACAAACTGAATGGCTGGGTCTTGTTTAATTTTTTGTTGCTACAAATTTCCCTTTTGGTTTCCTATGGAACATACATGTTTTACTGGATGAGGGAAAAAGAAGGAACATTTAGTGTTTTGTCCATTTGAAAAAACAGAGAAAGGGAAAACAATATTCTCCTAAGGCTGGCATGGTATTAGAAAGGAGTCAAAATGTAAACTCCTTCAGGCAGAGAGTCTACTGTAAGCAGTAAATTGTCTAAGACTGCATTTCAGCAATCATGTGCTAAAATTTGTTCCCAGAAAAGACAAACCTTAGAAATGTTTACGCTACCTTCTATTTAAAAAGGGCCAGAGTAAAGGGATATAGGTTGAGGTATGGAGATGGATTAAAAAGTGCACTTTTTAAAATAAAACCTATGTAATAAAATGAAAAATGTCTTAATAGATTGTTCAAATTTAAACAAAAATTACAGAAGGATCTTATAGAAGGCAAAAGCCGAAGAAGCTTGAAATAGGATGAGAATTTTACAACAGGCTTGCAAGAGGAAATAAATAAGGGTGGACAGAGAAGAATGTTAAAGGAAAATATGTGTAAATGCTGAAATGTCCTCTCCCCTTGTCATATTAGAGAATTCCTTCATAGCTCCTGGGAAGGATATACTTGTTCTAGCTGTAATCATCAGCATTTTGTGCCCTTTTCAGAAAAACAAAAAGCATTGACCCAAATCCTAGAAACTGCCAAATTCTTATCACCTTAATAATGCTTATATATTAATGCTAATTTCTAAACTTTCTTCTAGGACTTTCTATTTGGTCACTCTGTACCAAACAGGTTAAATAGTCAAGGAAAACTGTATCCAATATATAAAGGAGAAAGAATGAACTCAATTCCTCTGAAAGAAAAAGTGGGAGAGTTGTTAAATGTTGTAGTAAGCTAGTGGATAAATACTGGAAGATGTTAACTGAGGTGGAGGTGGTCAATATGATTGTTGGCTAATTGGTATTGATCTAAGATTGGCTCCTACTCCTCTATGGAGATTCCGAGATAGGCATTTTATTTTCCTTGATGATTACATTTCAAAGGGATGGTTTGTAGGACCTTGACTAAGGCATATTTGGGTTGTAAATGTGTGTGAGAATATCTACACCTTGTATGGACAAAGGAAGGATTTACAATTATAAGTTTTCTAAAGAAAATGCTCTAAGAAAAAGGAAATCAGGAGCTTATAGTCAGGAAGGAAGCTGTCTAAAGTTTATTCAAGCTGAAAAGAATATTAAGGCCCTTTTGCTTACTTTTAAGAATTGATGCTTTTGAACTGTGGTGTTAGAGAAGACTCTTGAGAGTCCCTTGGACTGCAAGGAGATCCAACCAGTCCATCCTAAAGGAGATCAGTCCTGGTGTTCACTGAGGACTGATGCTGAAGCTGAAACTCCAATACTTTGGCCACCT
>NW_011494881.1:192639-193126 GCF_000754665.1 Bison bison bison | reverse complement strand
TTTGTAGTATAGTCTGAAGTGAGGGAGTCTGATTCCTCTAGCCCTGTTTTTCTTTCGCAAGGTTGCTTTGGTTACTCAGGGTCTTTCATGTTTCCATATAAGTTAAAAAAAAAAAAATACTTGATCTAGCACTGTGAAAATGCAACTCAGTGTTATTTGTATCATTCTTTACAATAGCCAAGACTTGGAACCAATCTGAATGACCATCAACAGAGGAATGGATAAAGACGGTGTGGTACAAATATACAATAGAATTTTACCGTGTCCCACAGGTTTTGGGTTGTTGTGTTCTCATTTTCATTCGTTTCCATGCAAATTTTGATTTCTTTTTTGATTTCTTCTGTGATTTGTTGGTTATTCAGCAGCGTGTTGTTCAGCCTCCATATGTTGGAATTTTTAATAGTTTTTCTCCTGTAATTGAGATCTAATCTTACTGCATTGTGGTCAGAAAAAATGCTTGGAATGATTTCTATTTTTTGAATTTACC
>NW_011494881.1:190163-192521 GCF_000754665.1 Bison bison bison | reverse complement strand
TCGGACCCATAGCATCTCCAATTTGCTTTTCAAAGGTTAAAAATATCTATTTATAAGTTTGTCTTTCCCATAAGTTTAACACTTGTATTCCCAGCAATTACTTCAAAATTAAATGGTGAACTTCCAGTGTGAGGTTATACTTCACTGTAAATTTGATTTGTATTTCTCTAATAATTACTGATGGAGAAAGAAATGGCAACCCAGTCCATGTTGAACATCTTTTCATTTGCTTTCTGGTCATTTGTTTGTCTTTGGAGAAATGTCTATTTAGAGCTTCTGCTCATTTTTTGATTGGGTTGTTTTTAATGAGCTTCATGGTATATTTTGGAGATTAATTCCTTGTCAGTTGCTTCACGTAAAAATATTTTTTTCCATTCTGTGTGTTGTCTTTTTATTTTCTTTATGGTTTCCTTTGCTGTGCAAAAGTTTTTAGGTTTAACTAGGTCCCATTTGTTTGTTTTTATGTTCATCACTTTAGTAGGTGGATCCAAAAAGATATTCCTGTGATTTATATCCAAGAGTATTCAGACTGGTTTCCTTTAAGAGTTTAATAGTACCAAGTTTTGCATTTTGATCTTTAATCCATATTGAGTTTATTTTTGTGTATAGTATAGGAGAGTGTTCTAATTTCATCCTTTTATATGTAGCTATCCAGTTTTTCCAGCACTACTTATTGAAGAGACTGTCTTTTCTCCATCATATACTCCTTTGTCATAGATTAATTGGCCATAGGTGTGTGGGTTTATTTATGTCTGGGCTTTCTATCCTGTTGCATTGAGGTATATTTCTGTTTATGTGCCAGTACTACATTGTTTTGATGACTGTAGCTTTGTAGTATAGTCTGAAGTGAGGGAGTCTGATTCCTCTAGCCCTGTTTTTCTTTCTCAAGGTTGCTTTGGTTACTCAGGGTCTTTCATGTTTCCATATAAGTTAAAAAAAAAAAAAAATCTTGATCTAGCACTGTGAAAATGCAACTCAGTGTTATTTGTATCATTCTTTACAATAGCCAAGACTTGGAACCAATCTGAATGACCATCAACAGAGGAATGGATAAAGACGGTGTGGTACACATATACAATAGAATTTTACTAAACCATAAAAAGAATGAATAAGGCCATTTGCAGAAACATGGATGGACCTAGGTTTATTATTCTAAATGAAGTAAATTTTATAGAGAAGGAAAAATATCATATTACATATATGTGAAATCTTAAAAAAAAAAGGAGGAGTAGATACAAGTGAACTTATTTACAAAACAGAACAACACTCGTAGATTTTGAAAATTAACTTATGTTTAGCAAAGGGGAAAGGTGAGGTTGGGGAAGTGATTAAGAGTTTGGGATTAACATATATGCACTACTATATATAAAACAAAATCAACAAAAACCTATTACATAGCACATGGATCTCTACTTGATATTCCATATTTCCCTGTATGGGAAAAGAATCTGAAAAAAAAAATAGATACATGTATATGCATAACTGAATCACTTTGTGCCTGTTACTAACACAGCATTTTGAATCAACTGTATTCTAATATGGGGCTTCTAGATGGGACAGTGGTAAAGAACCTGCCTGCCAGTAAAGGAGATGCAAGAGATGCAGGTTTGATGCCTAGGTAGGGAAGGTCCCTTGGAGTAGGAAATAGCAGCCTGCTCCAGGATTCTTGCCTGGAAAATTCTATGGAAAGAGGAGACTGGTCCACGAGGTCACAGTCCACGAGGTCACAAAGAGCCAGACGTGACTAAGTGACCACTCTCACACACATGAATATACTCTAATATAAAATAAAAATTAAATTAAAAAAATAAAAGGAAAAACGGTGAACTTCCATTTCTCAGAAGTATATTGACCAATTAGTAACATTTTAACTATATAAAGTAATGAAGAAAGGGTGAAGGAATTGACTTCCTAGAGAATTCCAGAGCACCATCAATAGGTGATGACAAAGGCCAAGAACTCTATCATGACTCAGCAATTCTCAAACAGACTGTGCTGAACAACACATTGTGGATAGGGAACCTTGACCATGATAAGAACTGGCAGTTAGTGTTCCCCTAACAGTTTCATTTTTATTGTGTTTTTTCTTCATAAATATAAATGTGCAACTTGACTGCCACAAACTTTCACATGGATGAAACCACTAAGATATCTTCTTGCTGCTGCTAAGTCACCTCAGTCGTGTCTGACTCTGTGCGACCCCATAGACGGCAGCCCACCAGGCTCCCCCATCCCTGGGATTCACCAGGCAAGAACACCGGAGTGGGTTGCATTTTCCTTCTCCAATGCATGAAAGTGAAAAGTGAAAGGAAGTCGCTCAGTCGTGTCCAACTCTTTGCGACCCCATGGACCTGTCCA
>NW_011494881.1:189862-190063 GCF_000754665.1 Bison bison bison | reverse complement strand
CAATTTGCTTCTCAAAGGTTAAAAATATCTATTTATAAGTTTGTCTTTCCCATAAGTTTAACACTTGTATTCCCGGCAATTACTTCAAAATTAAATGGTGAACTTCCAGTGTGAGGTTATACCTCACTGTAAATTTGATTTGTATTTCTCTAATAATTACTGATGGAGAAGGAAATGGCAACCCAGTCCATGTTGAACATC
>NW_011494881.1:178908-189762 GCF_000754665.1 Bison bison bison | reverse complement strand
TCAGTCGTGTCCAACTCTTTGCGACCCCATGGACTGCAGCCTACCAGGCTCCTCTGTCCATGGGATTTTCCAGGTAAGAGTACTGGAGTGGGGTGCCATTTCCTTCTCCAAGATATCTTCTTAGGATACAAAAAAAAAAATTGTTAAAGACATTATTTAGAGACTTTCCCAGAAATGTTTCTCTTGTAAAAAGATTAAACATGCAAAGTTCTTTGTTTGTGTATATAAGGACGCTTTTTTATTTTTTCAATAATCCATAATCTTGACATTTATCAGTGCAGAAGACAATCTGTTTTACAAACTTGACAGAGGAGAGTATCAAATAGGTGTGGGCAGAGTTAGGTAGTGAGTTGGTGTGGAATAGAAGGATAGGCAGTTGAGTGGGTAGAAGATACAGCTTTTTAAACACAGTTTAGAGAGAGTTCTTGATTTATATCTTGTAAGACATTTTCTTGCACAGATGTTTTAACATATTGCATAATTAAAATATTTAAGATCTGAACTGAATAAATTATTAAATCTGGTTATGGTTGAACTTTAATTTTCCAATTACTGAATCTGTAAAAATGGACTTTCGTAATAGAATTAAGGTCATGAAACTTGGTGATAATTCAACTTAACAACAAAAAGATTCTACTTCCAAAAATATTTCTTCCTAGACATCTCTTTTTAATGTTATCTTAAGTAGAATCACTGAATACTCTGTTCAATAATAACTGGCTGCCTTCAAAAATATGGAATTGATTCATCTGTTAGTTCCACCATAATAGAAGCCTAAATCCAATTTCCCCACAATGTGGTGGCCTGAATCACCTCAGGTATTTTGGGCTGGGGTCCTCCACCTCTGGGCCACAGACTGATACCTTCTGTTAGATTAGCAGCAGCTTTAGATTAGAAATAAAGTGCACAATAAATGTAACGTGCTTGAATCATCCCGAAACCATCCCCCTTCCCTAAGCTGTGGAAAAATTGTCTTCCACAGAACTGGTCCCTGGTGCTAAAAAGGAAGGGGACTGCTGTTCTAGGGAAATACTGATCCATAACAATGCCTATCTGCCTCATTTGCATGAGCTGTGGGTCACCTTACAAAGAACCTCAATGATTAACCTTTACATCTTGAAGATTAGAAGATATAAGAAAATATAGGACCATAGGACCTCATGAATTTTCTTCCTTAATGGTAGCTATCATACAAATATTTTCACCTCTGTATTTTCACAAACGGGTGGGTTGAGCCCTTATTGTAATATTTGAACCATTGTAATTGCACCAGAACACTTATTATATCCTGTTCTGATTCTTAAATAATCTATGTGGACCTAGATGGTACAGTAGCAATATGATTTTTCAGTTGTAAACTTTTGGCATATTCAGGGGGAATATAAAATGTATAAACTCATTTCAGATATATAGGTAATCATGCAACTGAGATAGACCAGTGAAAAAGGAGTAATTTTTTTTTTCCACTCACAAAGGGTATTTGGTAATTACATTTTTATAGGTGTTATCCTACAACAAAGTGAGTTTTGGAGTTAAAAAAGGCTTTATCCCAATGATGAGTAGACTTAATTTTGGTTAGGATTCTTTAAAAACCTTGATTAGAGGTTATAAACATACCTCAACATAATAAAAGCCATATATGATAAGCCCACAGCAAACATTATCCTCAATGGTGAAAAATTGAAAGCATTTTCCTTAAAGTCAGGAACAAGAAAAGGATGCCCACTCTCACCACTATTATTCAACATAGTTATTATGGAAGTTTTAGCCACAGCAATCAGAGAAGAAAAATAAATAAAAGGAATCCAGATTGGAAGACAAGAAGTAAAACTTTCACTATTTGCAGATGACACTATCCTATACGTAGAAAACCCTAAAGACACCACCAGAAAATTACTAGAGCTAATCAATGAATATAATAAAGTTGTAGAATATAAAATTAACACACAGAAATCCCTTGCATTCCTATACACTAACAATGAGAAAACAGAAAGAGAAATTAAGGAAACAATTCCATTCACCATTGCAATGAAAGAATAAAATACTTAGGAATAAATCTACCTAAAGAAACAAAAGACCTATATACAGAAAACTATAAAACACTGATAAAAGAAATCAAAGATGATACAAATAGATGGAGAAATATGCCATGTTCATGGATTGGAAGAATCAATATAGTGAAAATGAGTATACTACCCAAAGCAATCTACAGATTCAATGTAATCTCTATCAAGCTACCAACGGTATTTTTCAGAGGACTAGAACAAATAATTACACAATTTGTATGGAAATACAAAAAACCTCAAATAGCCAAAGCAATCTTGAGAATGAAGAATGGAACTGGAGGAATCAACCTGCCTGACTTCAGACTATACTACAAAGCTACAGTCATCAAGACAGTATGGTACAGGCACAAAGACAGAAATATAGATCAATGGAACAAAATAGAAAGCCCAGAAATAAATATACACACCTATGGACACCTTATCTTTGACAAAGGAGTCAAAAATATACAATGGAGAAAAGACAATCTCTTTAACAAGTGGTGCTGGGAAAACTGGTCAACCCGTTTTTCTTGTAAAAGAATGAAACTAGAACACTTTCTAACACCATACACAAAAATAAACTCAAAATGGATTAAAGATTTAAATGTAAGACCAGAAACTATAAAACTCCTAGAGGAAAACATAGGCAAAACACTCTCCGACATACATCACAGCAGGATCCTCTATGACCCACCTCCCAGAATATTGGACATAAAAGCAAAAATAAACAAATGGGACCTAATTAAACATAAAAGCTTTTGCACAATGAAGGAAACTATAAACCAGGTGAAAAGACAGCCTTCAGAATGGGAGAAAATAACAGCAAGCGAAGCAACTAACAAAGAATTAACCTCAAAAATATACAAGCAACTCCTGCAGCTCAATTCCAGAAAAATAAACAAACCAATCAAAAAATGGGCCAAAGAACTAAACAGACATTTTCCCAAAGACATACAGATACAGATGGCTAACAAACACATGAAAGGATGCTCAATATCACTCATTATCAGAGACATGCAAATCAAAACCACAATGAGGTACCATCTCATGCCAGTAAGAATGGCTGCTACCAAAAAGTCTACAAACAATAAATGCTGGAGAGGGTGTGGAGAAAAAGGAACCCTCTTACCCTGTTGGTGGGAATGCAAACTAGTACAGCCACTATGGTGAGCAGTGTGGAAATTCATTAAAAAACTGGAAATAGAACTGCCATAAGAGCCAGCAATCTCACTGCTGGGCATACACACTTAGGAAACCAGAATTGAAAGAGACATGTGTACCCCAATGTTCATCGCAGCACTGTTTACAGTATCCAGGACATGGAAGCAACCTAGATGTCCATCAGCAGATGAATGGATAAGAAAGCTGTGGTACATATACACAATGGAATATTACTCAGCTATTAAAAAGAATGCATTTGAATCAGTTCTAATGAGGTGGATGAAACTGGAGCCTATTATACAGAGCGAAGTAAGTCAGAAAGAAAAACACCAATACAGTATATTAACACATATATATGGAATTTAGAAAGATGGTAACAATGACCCTATATGCGAGACAGTGAAAGAGACACAGATGTAAAGAACAGACTTTTGGACTCTGTGGGAGAAGATGAGGGTAGGATGATTTGAGAGAATAACATTGAAACATGTATACTATATTATGTAAACAGATCACCAGTCCAAGTTCGATGCATGAGACAGGGTGCTCAGGGCTGGTGCACTGGGATGACCCTGAGGAATGGGATGGGGAGGGTCAGGATGGAGAACACATATACACCCATGGCTGATTCATGTGAATATATGGCAAAACCCACACAATATTTTAAAGTAATTAGCCTCCAATTAAAAAAAAAAAAAGATTTGAAGCAGTGATTTCAGCAAAAAGGCAGAATAGGAAGTCCCAGCTGTCATTGGCCAACAGATGCACTAATTTAATAACACTTTAAGGCCCAAAACACCTTTATGAAAACTCCAGAATCCAGTTAAATAGTTGCAGTACCCTAGATGAGTTCAAAACTGAGAACAGTCACACTGAAATTTGTAAAAGCAATTTCAGTTAACCTGTGTCAGCTCTTCTAAACCAGCATAACTTAGGAGCAAGAGAAATACCCTCAGCCATCAATTTCTCCATGAGTGGAAAGAGTTAACTATGCAACAACCCTCAAGCCACTTTCAGAGAGACCTGTTACTATATAATCTCACCCATAATGCTGAGGGCATTGACATAGTCCCAACATTTGGAGTCAGTTAAGAAAAAATGAAGGGGCTGACAGCTTTCAACAGGTGGCATGGCCCTGAAAAATTCACAGAAGGGACATAATATTGAGACTTTTCCTTCAGAAAGGAGAAACAGAAGTGGAGCTTCCACTCAAGGCCCAGAATTTCAGTGCACTGGCCTAGGGAAAAGGACTGAATGACTCTCAGCAACAAGTATGGCTCTGCGGACATTGGGAGAAGATGCTCAATCATGAGACCTGTTCATCAAGAGGGAGGGAGAGGGGCTTCCCTGGTGGTCCAGTGGTTAAGAATTCACCTTGCAATGTAGGGGACACTTGTTCTATCTTTGGTCCAGGAAGATCCCACATGTCATGGGGCAACTAGACCTGTGTGCCACAACTACTGAGCCAGTGCGCTAGAGCCCACAAGCCACGACTATTGAACTGACACACCACAACTACTGAAGCCTGTGCACCTAGAGCGTGTGCTGTACAGGAGAGACCATCGCAGCAAGAGGCCCACACACTGTACCTAGAGAGTACTCCCCACTCTCCAAAACTAAGAAGACCTGGGCACAGCAAAAATGAAGCCAAAGAGCAACCAAAAATTAATAAATAAATGTTTAAAGAAAGGAGGGTGGGACAGGAGCTGAGTGTGCATCCTATGTTTCTGCCTTTTAGTGCACTGTCTCAGGAAAGGGACAGGAGGCTTACTGTGGCCAGGACAACTCTGAGACCGAGAAAAGTTGCACAACCTTTTATCTTCCAGGAAGAAATAAGAGGAGTAAAACATGTACATTCATAGAAAAGTTCCAAGTTTGCTAGAATCTCTAGCCAGTCTGATTGGTGAAGGTCTTTTTTTTTTTGATGAAACCAGTCTGAAAAGACTTAGAGATGCACAGGCACCAATGAAGAGCTACAAGAAACACAACATTTTAAGAAATATGATCCCAAAAAGGGGAAAAAAAAATAAATCTCTAGTAAACGATTCTTAAAAAATTGAGGTCTAAGAATTGTCTGAGAAGGAATTAGAAGTAGTTATCTTAAAAAAAGTTCAGTGAGCTATGAGAGAATACAACTAAATGAAATCAAATGCCAATACATGATCAAGTTGGATTTATGCCTGGGATTCAAGGATGGTTCAATATATATAAAGCAATCAATGCAATGTGCAACATTAATAGAATAGAGATTAAAAATCACATGATTATCTCAATAGATGCAAGCAAAGCATTTGATAAAATTTAATACATTTTCATGATGAAAGTTCTCAAGAAATTGGATAGAGAAGGAATGTACCTCGACATAATAAAGGCCTTATATGACAAGCTGATAGCTAACATTATATTCAATGGTGAAACATTGAAAGTTTTGCTAAAATCAAGAACAAAACAGGGATGCCCATGCCCTCCTGTCCTTCTCTTTAACACCATTTTGGAAGTCCTAGCCAGGGCAAATGGACAAGACATCTGATTTGGAGAAAGGAAAATAATAGTTTTGCTGATGATGCATTTTATAAGTAAAAGAAAATCCTAAATACTCCACATAAACTATTGGATAAAATCAACAAATACAGTAAAAGGTAGAAAAACATATAAAAACCAGCTGGATTTATATACATTCACAACTAACTCTCAATAAACGGAATTAAGAGAACAATTCCTCTTAAAATAGCATCAGAAAGAATAAAATATTTAGGAATAAATTTAACCAAGAAGTGAAATATCTGTATACCAAAAGCTATAAGACATTGAGGAAAGAAAATGAAGAAGACACAAATAAATGAAAAGATAATTTGTGTTCATGAATTGGAATGGTATTGCTAAAATATACATACTACTAAACTATAAACTTAAAGACATATTTTAGCAACTGATATTTGACAAGCATTTTGAAAATACAAAATGGGGAAAGGATAATCTATTCAACAGTTGATTCTGGGAAAAGTGATGTCCACATGCAAAAAACTGTAATTGGATCCTAATATTATACTGTACATAAAAATTAACTCAAAAAGGATTAATGACTTAAACTCAATTGCTTGCTTTGGAATACATTTACTAAAATTGGAACTATAACAGGAAGATTAGCATGGCTCCCACAAAAGGATAACACACAAATTTATGAACCATTCCATATATTTTTGTTATTAAAAAAAAAAAAAAACCTTAAATTCAAAATCTTAAATGGTAAAACTCCTAGAAGGAAACATGGAGGAAAATCTTGATATTTTTCTTGATAATTATTCCTTGGATAAAACACCAAAAACACAAGCAACAAAAGCAAAGCAAACAAGTGGAACTACAACAAACTTGAAAGCACACTCTGTGGAAAGGAAGAAAGAATTTGTAAACTGTGTATCTGACAGGCAGTTAATATATAAAATATGAGGACCTCATATAAGTCAATGTGCTATGCTATATTCATTTTAGTCTGACCTTTGCAACCCTATGGCCTATAGCCCACCAAGGTTTGCTGTTTATGGGATTTTTCCAGTCAAGAGTACTGGAGTGGGCTGCTATTTCCTCCTCCAGGGACGTTCCTGACCCAGGAATCAAACCAGTGTCTCCTGCATCTCCTTCATTGCAGATGGATTCTTTATAGCTGAGCCATCAGGGAAGGACATAGAATTCAATAGTGAAAACAAATAGCCCAATTTAAAAATGAGCAAAGAACCTGAGTATACATTTTTCCAAAGACATACAAAGGACAAAGATGCAGATTAAAGACACTCAACATCACTAATCATCAGGGAAATGCAGTTCAAAATTATATATTACATCTGTTAGGATAGCCATCATTTTTTTTTTTAAGGTAAGTAATAGTGAGTAGGTGGAGAAATTTTATTCTTGTACAGCATTGGTAAGATTATAAAATAGTGTGTCCATTATGGTAAATAATATAGAAGTTTCTCAAAATATTAAAAATAGAACTACTGTGTCAGTCCCACTACTGGGCATATATCCAAAAGAGTTGAAGTTAGGATCTCAAAGAGATGTCTACACTTCATGTTTATTATAGCATTATTCACAGCACACAAACTATGGAAACAATCTAAATATCCATCCAGTTGAATGAATTAAGATGATATAGTATACATACAGAATGGTCTATTGTTTGGCCTTAAAAACAAGGAAAACCTGCCATATGTAAAAACATAGATGTACCTGGATGACACTGTGCTAAGAAAAATCAGTCAATCACAGAAGAATGAATACTGCATCATTCCATTTATATGAATTATCTGAAATATTCAAATACATGGGAGCAGAGAATAGGATGGTGGTTAGCAGTGGCTGGGGTAGGGGATGGAAAAATGGGAATTGTTACTCAATGGGTATATAAAGCTTCATTTATGCAAGATCTCCTTGGAAGGAAAGTCATGACCAACCTAGATAGCATATTCAAAAGCAGAGACATTACTTTGCCAACCAAGGTTCGTCTAGTCAAGGCTATGGTTTTTCTGGTTGTCATGTATGGATGTGAGAGTTGGACTGTGAAGAAAGCTGAGTGCTGAAGAATTGATGCTTTTGAACTGTGGTGCTGGAGAAGACCCTTGGACTGCAAGGAGATCCAATCAGTCCATCCTAAAGGAGACCAGTCCTGGGTGTTCATTGTAAGGACTGATGTTGAAGCAGAAACTCTAATACTTTGGCCACCTGATGCGAAGAGCTGACTCATTGGAAAAGACCCTGATGCTGGGAGCGATTGAGGGCAGGAGGAGAAGGGGATGATAGAGGATGAGATGGCTGGATGGCATCACCAACTCTATGCACATGAGTTTGGGTGAACTCTGGGAGTTGGTGATGGACAGGGAGGCCTGGCCTGCTGCGATTCATGGGGTCACAAAGAGTCAGACACGACTGAGCAACTGAACTGAACTGAACTGTACAAGATGAATAACTTGGAGAGATCTATGATGTAGCATATTGCCTATAGTTAATAATACTCTGCTGGATACTTAAAACTGTTAAGTGGATAGATCTCACATTGTCTTACCACTATAAAAAAAATTAAAACTGAATTAGATTTGAAGAGTTGGAAAAGAATTTAAATGTATGGGTGGGAAGAAGAAAGAGAAAGAAGAAAATTAGATTAAAAAAGCAAAAGCTCTATCTCACTTTAGTGTAACTCTGAATGTATTTCAAAATACTATTAAACACTTTATAATGAAAATGGCATATTTTGTGTTCATTCCCAACTAGAGATGTTAACAAAAAATAATAAAAATAATGCCTTCAAAATAAAGTGAATGGAACTTCTGAGCTACCATTCAGTCTTCCAAACAGTTCCCTTTGCTGTATGATGCTAAATTCCCATAACTAGTGATATATATACATACATGTCTCCTTTGCCCTCATAATTCCTTTTCCCCTCTTTGCTTTCCTTCTACCATTACTATTGTCTTTGTGGGGAGACCAAATGTGACTTTTTGAGATGGAAAAGGGGGAAAAAACAGTCATAATACCCTAAAGTTTTGCTTGGTTTCATATATGGGGGTTTATAGATGGCATCATTCAAAAATTTGCTTTAGAAATTTCTCAATGAACTTAAATTGCTTTTGACAGTAAATAACATGCTGCATTAAAAGGAGTAGTCCACAAGACTCCATTTATAATAATAGTCTTCTTCAGTCCAGTCCACTGATAACGGTGGACTTTTTCATTCTTTTTTGCTTTCTTAAATAGTAGAGGCACCTTTTTTCCTAGTCAGGGCATAAACAGAGAAACACTATTGCAACTATTACTCCTCCTCCTCTTCACATAAACACTTACAGATATCTTGGATGTCCTTGGAGGCTTATTAAGCTACAGATAATAACTGCAATGTTGAATTATAAAATTCTAACCACACTGGAAGCACCAGAGAATCTTTAACTTTACAAAAAATAGAATTAGCATATTATACTTTAGAACATCCACAGGGACAACATAACATTCAGAAAAGATTGCCTATCTTTGGGTAGAACTCTGATTGACATCAGAAATTGTATTCCTTGATGTTCAAAAATCATGTTTTGTAGAAGCATAGGATTTTCACAAGAACTAGAAACAATAATAACAATAGCACCTCTATATGCCTCTCACTGTGCTAAGCACTTTATATGAATATAGTCACTTAATAATAACAATCACAATAGGAGTGTTTACTATTTTTACTCTCGAACACAAAGACAAGAAAACTGAAATATTCAGAATAATGATTCTAAATGATAAGGGATAGTTGATAGGGCCTTTTACAATAGTAAATGTTCACAATTAAAAAATTTTAAAGGAACTTCCTCTAAGGCAAACTCTAAATATTTTAAGACGGTTCACAGACCTCCAAATTAAGTCAAACAATCTAATTATGCTGAAGGCCTAGAACTGAGCACAATTCCTCAGAGTGGGAAGGAACACCAGATGCCAGAGTTTTCCTTTCTATAATGAAAAGAAAGTAGTTATTGGGGTGTGGTAATAAAAAAGTGATCGCTGGATTTTCCCCTCTATCCTCATTACTATTTCTACCAGTTCCTCAGTCCCATTGTTATGTTCGCTAGACTCTGGCAAAGTCAACTGTTGCCCTATATTAGGCTAAAGATTGTTACACAATTTGATTGTTACCTAGGTTTTGTAAATTGTCAGTAACTTTTGGGACTAATATCAATAATACAAGTATGACTTTAGCCAGCACATTTGGTAATTAGGGATAACACTTGGGTTGACTCACACATCTTTGGGTTCCTCACAGATCTTTATCTAGGCGGCTGCACTGCTTTCTAATGCACTGAATCCTGATTGAAGATGCTGAGACATCTGTTCAAGATGGGACTTGAATAATAAGATGCACACATTCCAATATAACTGTAGGGCACCTTTGTGCCACTGTCCATTAGCTGGCTAAGTTTGTACTTCTGTTCATGGCTATAAGAAGAAAAGAGCAGACAGTTACATCCTCCTCTCCTTGCTCATCTACTAATGTTTAAAGAGATAATAAAGTGGACATTTATTCTCAGCCGCATCTCAGATGAAACGTTATGATGTTTTTGTTAACTTATGAAGGGTAATGGAAATGAGTGCCACCTGTTTGTGATGTGCCATCAGGGAGATAGAGCTTCTTAGATGAATTGTACTTAAAACATCACATTCTTTATTTGGTCGTGGGTTATTCTCTGGGAGAACAGCTGATGCCTAATTGCATAAAACAAACGGACCATGGCTCACACAATTCATGTTTCATCTGTTTTCACAGTTAATGTATGTATGGCTGCCTAGTCTGTTTGGTCTGGGAGATTGCAGATAATGAAGAAAACCCAAATGAAGGGATAGGTTGTATTGATGATAGGACCATGGTGTTAAGGAGAGAAGACTTTTCTGACTCCTCTCTTTCTCTTTCCCAGTGGACTTTTGATTAGACCATTTGTAGGTTTCCCTTCACTCCTTTAGCTTATTTCACCTCCATCTCTTTGTTGGAGAATGAGAGAGAGGTGTACATAGTTTTAATTGATATGTTTTATGTGATAACCTCAGATAAGCAGATGACACCACCCTTATGGCAGAAAGTGAAGAGGAACTCAAAAGCCTCTTGATGAAAGTGAAAGTGGAAAGTGAA
>NW_011494881.1:178411-178808 GCF_000754665.1 Bison bison bison | reverse complement strand
GGGGGAGCCTGGTGGGCTGCCGGCTATGGGGTCGCACAGAGTCGGACACAACTGAAGTGACTTAGCAGTAGCATAGATGGCATCATTCAAAAATTTGCTTTAGAAATTTCTCAATGAACTTAAATTGCTTTTGACAGTAAATAACATGCTGCATTAAAAGGAGTAGTCCACAAGACTCCATTTATAATAATAGTCTTCTTCAGTCCAGTCCACTGATAACGGTGGACTTTTTCATTCTTTTTTGCTTTCTTAAATAGTAGAGGCACCTTTTTTCCTAGTCAGGGCATAAACAGAGAAACACTATTGCAACTATTACTCCTCCTCCTCTTCACATAAACACTTACAGATATCTTGGATGTCCTTGGAGGCTTATTAAGCTACAGATAATAACTGCAAT
>NW_011494881.1:175069-176852 GCF_000754665.1 Bison bison bison | reverse complement strand
TTATGGGGTCGCAAAGAGTCGGACACGACTGAGTGACTGATCTGATCTGATGTGACAAGCACTGCTAGGCTATTGAATATATATTTATGTATTCATCAAAATGCTTATATGAATCATGTTATTGATCTCATTATATTAATAAGGTAAGTATTGGGGATCCTGGATCCAATTATCTGAATCCAATATCTGATTCCAAATATTGAATGAATAGGAAAGAATAGACAGAGGTACTCAACATTTCTCAGTATTCCACATTCTTACAGCGGATATAACTTGTATAGCTACACATAGGGTAGATTTTTATCTTTGTCTATTTTGTGATGGGAATGGTTCTAATTCAGCCCAAAATAAAAAAAATAAAACTTATAGAGTAATAAACACAACTGATGAATGTTAAAGAAATTAGCAGAGGTAACAGACCATATTTTTCCTTTTTAACAGCAATTACTCCCTCTGGGTATCTTGTATTCAATCCTGTTTCAGGGAAATTGTCACCCAGAAGAATTCAGATAGGCTTAAAAAATTATGTCCGGGGAGAGGTTATTTGAAGAAGTGGAATGATTAATCAATGATGACAACTGTGCATGGGATGCCTTCTTTAAACAGCAGTGAGAATGGCAAATAGTAGAGGTCTTCCACAGAGAAAACTTCTAGGAATCTCAATGATAACATATCATTCTAATGCAAAGGCTTGGCTCTCATGCATGTCTTTGGTGGTAAGCATGGATAGACAAAGGAAGCTCAGACATGAAGAGATATCTGAACAGGGAAGGATCAGCTGTTAGTTGCACTTACACAGGCAGCATTTAAGATCTCTGACATTGACTGGGCCACCTAAGCATATGTCCTGACATATACCAGTTGCCCACGCCAGCCCCTTATTGTAGTACTGCTCCAGTCTAGAGTGAAACAGAGTCAGCTTGGACCTGACTCTCAGGGATACTTCTCCAGGGACTTAAGACTCTCTCACATTCCCAATAGGGTAGTGACAGCCACCAGCAGAGGAGAAATTCTAGCTCACAGCTAGCCCTAGCTTCTTCATCTCCAACCCTACTTCCTACCAAGATGACAGTGGCCAGAATATATTGATCAAGATGTGATTTGTGTTCACAATAGATTCAGCTCTGTCACCCAAGTCACTGGGTACATTCAGGCTGTTGAGGAACTTTTCCATGAATGCACACTCCTTCAAGACCACAGTAGGGTTTTTTTTTTCCTTCACTTAATTTCATATATAAAGAGAAAGTCAAGCAAAGTGAGAAGACAGAGGAATTAGTCTCACTTG
Source organism: Bison bison bison (assembly GCF_000754665.1). NCBI lineage: Eukaryota > Metazoa > Chordata > Mammalia > Artiodactyla > Bovidae > Bison > Bison bison. Next base: position 175,567 of record NW_011494881.1, on the reverse strand, counting down.
AAAAGCAAGAGAAAACCCCTGGAAAATGCAAACAATGAAACTGAAGTAGAAATTCACCAGATAAATAATTGAAGCAATTTATAGATTTAATGCAATCCCTATCAAGGTACCAACGGTATTCTTCACAGAGCTAGAACAAATAATTTCACAATTTGTATGGAAATACAAAAAAACTTGAATAGCAAAGCTATCTTGAGAAAGAAGAATGGAACTGGAGGAATCACCTACCTGACTTCAGGCTCTACTACAAAGCCACAGTTATCAAGACAGTATGGTACTGGCACAAAGACAGAAATATAGATCAGTGGAACAAAATAGAAAGCCCAGAGATCAGTCCACGCATGTGGACACCTTATCTTTGACAAAGGAGGCAAGAATACACAATGGATTAAAGACGATCTCTTTAAAAAGTGGTGCTGGGAAAACTGGTCAACCACTTGTAAAAGAATGAAACTAGAACACTTTCTAACACCATACACAAAAATAAACTCAAAATGA
>NW_011494881.1:172380-174969 GCF_000754665.1 Bison bison bison | reverse complement strand
TCAATTCCACAAATATAAACCACCTGATCAAAAAATGGGCCAAAGAACTAAATAGACATTTATCCAAAGAAGACAAACAGACGGCTAACAAACACATGAAAAGAGGCTCAACATCACTCATTATCAGAGAAATGCAAATCAAAACCACTATGAGGTACCATTTCACGCCAGTCAGAATGGCTGTGATCCAAAAGTCTACAAGCAATAAATGCTGGAGAGGGTGTGGAGAAAAGGGAACCCTCTTACACTGTTGGTGGGAATGCAAACTAGTACAGCCACTATGGAGAACAGTGTGGAGATTCCTTAAAAAACTGGAAATAGAACGGCCTTATGATCCAGCAATCCCACTGCTGGGCATACACACTGAGGAAACCAGAAGGGAGAAACGTGTACCCCAGTGTTCATTGCAGCACTGTTTATAATAGCCAGGACATGGAAGCAACCTAGATGTCCATCAGCAGATGAATGGATAAGAAAGCAGTGGTACATATACACAATGGAGTATTACTCAGCCATTAAAAAGAATACATTTGAATCAGTTCTAATGAGATGGATGAAACTGGAGCCTATTATACAGAGTGAAGTAAGCCAGAAAGAAAAACACCAATACAGTATACTAACGCATATATATATGGAATTTAGAAAGATGGTAACAATAACCCTGTGTACGAGACAGCAAAAGAGACACTATTGTATAGATCAGTCTTATGGACTCTGTGGGAGAGGGAGAGGGTGGGAAGATTTGGGAAAATGGCATTGAAACATGTATAATATCATGTATGAAACGAGTCGCCAGTCCAGGTTCGATGCACAATACTGGATGCTTGGGGCTGGTGCACTGAGACGACCCAGAAGGATGGTATGGGGAGGGAGGAGGGAAGAGGGTTCAGGATGGGGAATACATGTATACCTGTGGTGGATTCATTTTGATATTTGGCAAATCTAATACAATATTGTAAAGTTTAAAAATAAAATTAAATTAAAAAAAAAGAAAACAGAAGACAAAGTATCATACAGAGTGAAAAATTCCTAAATTAAAAATATGTATATATGAATATAAAAACACTGAAATGCTGGTAGGATATGTGTGGAATATCAGTAGTAACTTCTGTACAGTGAGACTGTGGGTGTTTTCCCCTCATTTGTTCACCTCTATATTTTCAAAGTTTCCACTAATTTAACATATTTATAATAAGAAAATAAGAATGGATTATTAAAGAAACTATCTCTGTCGCAGTATAAGAAATTTTTGATGACACCCAAAGATTCTGGGTGGAAAAAAAAAATAAGAAAGTAACTGAGTTAGGGAAAAAGAATACATGGGCATAGTGAGAATTTTAATAAGGAATAAGAAAATACAAAGAACAATGAATACAGTAACTGAAATAAACAAAATAAATTCAAAGTAAACAGGTGATACAGAAGAACAAAAAAGTGATCTGGGGATAAAATAATGGAAATCGTGCAATCCAAAAAGCAAAAGAAACTTTTACTTTTCTAAATTAAAACATTTTAAGAGAACCTATGGGACAATATTATGTTTACAAACATATGCATCATAGTGGTCCCAGAAGGAGAAGACAGAGAGAAGGTAAAAATTTTATTTGATGAAATTATGGATGAAAAGTTCCAAAACCTGAAAAAAGGAAGCAAATATCTGTATATAGAAAGCAACTGCTACTACTGCTAAGTCACTTCAGTCATGTCTGTCTCTGTGCGACCCCATAGACGACAGCCCACCAGGCTCCCCCGTCCCTGGGATTCTCCAGGCAAGAACACTGGAGTAGGTTGCCATTTCCTTCTCCAATGCATGAAAGTGAAAAGTGAAAGGGAAGTCGCTCAGTCGTGTCAAAGAGAGCCCCAAATAAGGTGAGTGAGTGAGTGAAGTTGCTCAGTCATGTCCAACTCTTTGCAACCACATGGACTGCAGCCTATCAAGCTCCTCCGTCCATGGAACTCACCTGGCAAGGATACTGGAGTGGGTTGCCATTTCCTTCTCCAGGAAGATAAGGTGAACCCCCAAAGAAAATAAAACATCGAGTCATGATTAAAATGGCAAAGTTAAGGAGAGAATTCTAAAGGCAGTAAGAGAAAAAGAGTCATATAAAACTGAATCTGCTTAAGGTTATCAACTAATTTTTCTGAAGAAACTTGCAGGCTAGAAGAGAACAGTCTGATATTTTTAAATTGCTGAAAGGGAAAAACTTACAACTTAGGGTACTCTACCCAGCAGCACTGTCATTCAGAATTGAAGGAGAAATAACTTCTCAAACAAGAAAAAGAAAAGTTCATCAAGCCTAAGCCTACCTATAAAGAAATGTTAAAGGTCTTCTTGGGTGGCCCTGCATGGCATGGCTCGTTAGCTTCACTCAGGTACACAAGTCTGTGATCCATGTGATCATTTTGGTTAGTTTTCTGTGATTGTGGTTTTTGTTGTGGAAGCTAGCTGAAGGATTGTAGTTATTGCTTCTTCTGTCTGCCCTCTGTTGGAAGAGGACAGGAAGGTTCTGCAGCTTCCTGATGGGAGGGACTGGCTATAGGGAAAAGTGGGTCTTGCTCTGGTGGACAGGGCCATGCTTAGTAAATCTT
>NW_011494881.1:169607-172280 GCF_000754665.1 Bison bison bison | reverse complement strand
TTCTGCAGCTGGATAGGGCTATGTTCCCCCCCTCCACCCCTGTTATTTGTTGGGACTGAGACAGACCATTCCTGGAGTCTAAAGTCTCTATGGTAGGGCTATTATTGACCTCCAAAAAGATTTATGGCAACACACAACTCCCAGGACTTCTGCTGCCAGTAGCACTGTCTCCACAGTAGGCCACTGTTGACTCAGGCCTCTGCAGGGGATCTTCAAACACTCACAGGCAGGTCTGGCTCAATCTCTTGTGGGGTCCCTGGTCCTTTCTTCTGGGTCCTGGTATGCACAAGCTTTTGTTTATGCCTTCCAGGATTCTGTTTTCCCCAGTCCTGTGGAAGTTCTGTAATCAAATTTTGCTGTCCTTCAAAATCAGATTTGCTAGATATTCCCAATCCCTTTGCCAGATACCCAGGTTGGGAAGTCTGATGTGGGGCCTAGAACCTTTGCAACAGTGTAAGAACTTCTTTGGTGTTATTTTTCTGCAGTTTGTGGTTTGCCCACCTGGTGGATATGGGCTTTGATTTTAACATGATAGCACCCCTCCTATCAACTTATTGTGGCTTTTCCTTTGTCCTTGGATATGTGGAATCTTTTTTTGGTGGGTTCCAACATCCTCCTGTTGAAGGTTGTTCAGTAGCTAGTTGCGATTTTGGTGTTCTCCCAGGAGAAGATGAGAGTACATCTTTCTGCTCCTCCATCTTGGTGACTAATGTGTGATGATGGAGATTTCTGACAAAACATGGTGCATTGGAAAAGGGAATGGCAAACCACTTTAGTATTATTGCCATGAGAACCCCATGAATGATATGAAAATACAAAAAGATACGACACCAGAAGATGACTCCTCCCCCCACCAAGGTCAGTAGGTGTCCAATACACTACTAGGGAAGAGTGAAAAATTAGCTTGAGAAAGAATAAAGAGGCTGGGCCAAAGAAGGAATGATGCTCAGCTGTGGGTTTGTCTGCTGGTGAAAATAGAATCTGATTCTGTAAAGAAAAATACTGCATAGGAACCAGGAATGTTAGGGCCATGAGATAACCTCAAGGATAATTGGACATGGACAAGCAGGAGAGGGAAAAGTGAAGGAGGATTTTAGAAATCACTGAACTTAAATGGACAGGAATTAGTGAATTTGATTTAGATGGCCATTATACTACTGTGGGCAGGAATCCCTTAGAAGAAATGGAGTAGCCCTCATAGTCAACAAAATAATCCAAAATGTAGTAACTGGGTGAAATCTCAAAAATGACAGAATAATGTTCGTTTGTTTCCAAGACAAACCATTCAACATCACAGTAATCCAAGTATGTGCCTCAGCTACTACTGCTGAAGAAGCTAAAGTTGAAAGGTTCTATGGAGACCTACAAAACCTTCTAGAGCTAACACCAAAAAAAAAAAGATGTCTTTTTCATCATAGGGGATTAGAATACAAAAGTAAGAAGTCAAGAGATACCTTGAATAATAGGCAAGTTTGGCCTTAGAATACAAAACGAAGCAGGGCAAAGACTAATAGAGTTTTGCTAAGAGAAGACATGATTATAGAAACATCCTTTTCCAACAAGACACAAGACTATGACATCACGAGATGGTCAATACTGAAATCAGACTGAATATATTTGCAGCTGAAGATGAAGCAGCTCAATACGCAGTCAACAAAAACAAGACTTGGAGCTGACGGTAGCTTAGATCATGAACTCCTCATTGCAAATTCAGGCTTAAATTGAAGAAAGTAGGAAAACCACTAGGCCATTCAGTATGACCCAAATCAAATCACTTATGATTATACAGTGAAGGTGACTAATAAAATCAAGGGATTATATCTGGTATAGAAAATGCCTTGAGAAATATGAATGGAAGTTTGTAACATTGTAAAGGAGGCAGCGACCAAAACCATGCCCCCAAAAAAGAAATGCAAGAGGCAAAATGGTTGTCAGAGGAGGTCTTACACATAGCTGAGAAAAGATCAGATCACATCATATCACATCAGTCGCTCAGTTGTGTCCGACTCTTTGCAACCCCATGAATTGCAGCACGCCAGATCTCCCTGTCCATCACCAACTCCTGGAGTTCACTCAGACTCACATCCAACGAGTCAGTGATGCCATCCAGCCATCTCATCCTCTGTCGTCCCCTTCTCCTCCTGCCCCCAATCCCTCCCAGCATCAGAATTTTTTCCAATGAGTCAACGCTTCGCATGAGGTGGCCAAAGTACTGGAGTTTCAGCTTTAGCAGCATTCCTTCCAAAGAAATCCAAGGGCTGGTCTCATTCAGAATGGACTGGTTGGATCTCCTTGTAGTCCAAGGGACTCTCAAGAGTCTTCTCCAACACCACAGTTCAAAATCATCAAATCTTCGGCGCTCAGCTTTCTTCACAGTCCAACTCTCTCATCCATACCTGACCACAGGAAAAACCATAGCCTTGACTAGACGAACCTTTGTTGGCAAAGTAATGTCTCTGCTTTTGAATATGCTATCTAGGTTGGTCATCACTTTCCTTCCAAGGAGTAAGCGTCTTTTAATTTCATGGCTGCAGTCACCATCTGCAGTGATTTTGGAGCCCATAAAAATAAAGTGTGACACTGTTTCCACTGTTTTCCCATCTATTTCCCATGAAGTGGTGGGACCGGATGCCATGATCTTCGTTTTCTGAATGTTGAGCTTTAAGCCAACTT
>NW_011494881.1:144314-168825 GCF_000754665.1 Bison bison bison | reverse complement strand
ACCATCATGATTATCTGGGTCGTGGAGATCTTTTTTGTACAGTTCTTCTGTGTATTCTTGCCACCTCTTCTTAATATCTTCTGCTTCTGTTAGGTCCATACCATTTCTGTCCTTTATCGAGCTCATCTTTGCATGAAATGTTCCTTTGGTATCTCTGATTTTCTTGAAGAGATCCCTAGTCTTTCCCATTCTGTTGTTTTCCTCTATTTCTTTGCATTGATCACTGAGGAAGGCTTTCTTATCTCTTCTTGCTATGCTTTGGAACTCTGCATTCAAATGTTTATATCTTTCCTTTTCTCCTTTGCTTTTCACTTCTCGAAAAGAAGAGAAGTGAAATGCAAAAAAGAAAGGGAAAAATATACCCAACTGAATGCAGAGTTCCAAAGCATAGCAAGGAGAGATAAGAAAGACTTTTTAAGTGAAAAATGGAAATAAATAGAGGAAAACAATAGAATGGGAAAGGCTAGAGATCACTTCAAGAAAATTGCAGATACCAAGGGAATATTGCATGCAAAGATGAGCACAATAAAGGACAGAAGCTGCATGGACCTAATGGAAGCAGAGGAGATTAGGAAGAAGTGGTGGCAAGACAACACAGAAGAACTGTACAAACAAAGTCATAATGACCTGCTAACCACAATGGTGTGATCACTCACCTAGAGCCCAACATCCCAGAGTGTGAAACCAAGTGAGACTCAGGAAGCATCACTGAACAAAGCAAGTGGAGGTGACGGAATTCTAGGTGAGCTATTTAAATTCCAAATTATGATGCTGACTCAATATGTCAGCAAATTTGGAAAATTCAGCAGTTGCCACAGGCTTGGAAAAATCATTTTCATTCCAATTCCAAAGAAAAGCAATGCCAAAGAATATTCAAACTACCATACAATTGTGTTCATTTCCCATACCAGCAACATAATGCTGAAAATCCTTCAAGTTAGACTTTAACAGTGCGTGAACTGGGAATTTCCAGATGTACAAGCTGGATTTAGAAAAGGCAGAGTAATCAGAGATCAAATTGCCAACCTCCACTGGATCACGGAAAAAGCAAGAGAGCTCCAGAAAAGCACTGACTACTTATTCATTGACTACACTAAAGCCTTTGGCAGTGTGGATCAAAACAAATTGTGGAAAATTTTTAAAGAGATGGGAATACCAGCCAACCTTATCTGACTCCTGAGAAATGTATATGAAAGTCAAGAAGCAACAGTTAGAACTAGACATGGAACAACGAACTGGCTACAAATTGGGAAAGGAGTACATCAAGGCTGTATATTGTGACCCTGCTTATTTAACTTATATGCAGAGTACATTGTTCAAAATTCTGGGTTAGTTGAATCACAAGCTGGAATAAAGATTTTGGGTAGAAATATCAACAATCTCAAATATGCAAATGATTACACTCTAATGGTAGAAAATGAAAATGAACTAAAGAGCCATTTGATGAGGGTGAAAGAGTAGAGTGAAAAAGCAGGCTTAAAACTCAATATTCAGAAAACTAAGATCATGGCAACTGGTCCCATCACTTCATGGAAAATAGATTGGGAAGAAATGGAAACAGTGACAGATTTTATTTTCTTGGGCTACCATATCACTGCAGGTGGTGACTGCAGCCATGAAATTAAAAGATGCTTGCTCCTTGGAAGAAAAGCTATGACACACCTAGATAGTGTATTAAAATGCAGAGACATTACTTTGCCTACAAAGGTCCATCTAGTCAAAGCTATGGTTTTCCCAGTAGTCATGTACAGATGTATGAGTTGGATCATAATGAAAGTTGAACACCAAAGAATTGATGCTTTCAAACTATGGTGCTGATGAAGACTCTTGACAGCCTTTTGGACAGCAAGGAGATCAAACCAGTCAATCCTTAAGGAAATCAACCCTGAATATGCTTTGGAAGGACTGATGTTGAAGCTTCAATACTTTGGCGATCTGATGCAAAGTGTCTACTCATGGGAAAAGACCCTTATGCTGTGCAAGATTGAAGGCAAAGGAGAAGGGGGCAACAGAGGATGAGATGGCTGGATGGCATCACTGACTCAATGGACATGAGTTTAAGCAAACGTAGGGAGATAGTGAAGGGCAGGGAAGCCTGCTGTGCTGCAGTACATGGGGTCTTAAAGAGTTGGACATGCCTTAGTAACTGAACAACAATAACAAACTGGACTTTCTATCCCCAAACTGCAATATATATATATATTATTTCTAGTACACGTGGAACATTCTCCAGGAATGGTCACATGCTACGCTGGAAACAAGTTTCAATAATTTCAGAAAGATAGAAATAATATTAAGCATACTTTCTGACCATGACAGTATGAAGTTAGAAGTTAATTACAGGAAGAAAACTGTGAAAATATAAATACATAGAGACTAAACAACATGTAACTATAAAAGGGTTGGGTCAATGAATAAATCAGAATTAATCAGAAAGTTCCTTAAGACAAATGAAAATGGAAATATAACCTTCAAAACTATGGGATCCAGTAAAGCAGTTCTAAGAGGTAAGTTTATAAAAATGCAGTTGTAGTTCAACAAACATCTCTAGAAACCTAAATGACTATAGTTGTTAGGCAATAAGGGACAAACAGACCCAAAGTTGACAGAAGGATGGAAATAATAAATAACAGAGAGGAAAAAATTAAAATAAAAAAGAAATAGAAAAAAATGATAAAAATCAAGACATTTTTCAAAAGATAAGCAAAATAATAAGTCTTTAGCCAGACTTATTTAAAAAAAAAGAGAGAGAGAGAGAGAGGAGAGGGAAAGGGGGAGGGAGACCAAAATAGATAAAGTAAGAAATAAAGAAGAGAAATTACAAATGATACCATGAAATACAAGAAAAAAATCATAAGAGAATACTATGAACAGCTACACAACAACAAATTGGACAATAAGCATAAATGGACAAATTTATAGGAAGATGAAATCTTTAAAGACTGAATTGGGAAAAAATAGACAATCTGAACAGTTCAATCATGAGTAATAAAATTGATTTTTTAAGTTAAAACTTACAGGAAATAGAGGTCCAGGTAGGACACATTCACAAGTTTTGTTAACCACACATAAATAAGAGTTAATCTGTTTCTCCTCAAACTATTCCCAAAAAATAAAAAGGAGTGAACTTCTAAGATTATTCTTTTATGCACAATTACCTTCCTACCAAAACCAAAAAACTACAAAGAAGAAAGTTATAGGCCAATACTTCTAATTAAAATTAATTTTAAAAATCCTCAACAAAATATTGCCAAACTGAATTCAATAACATACAGAAAGGATTATGAACCACAATCAAGTGGAATTTATTCCAAGGATACAAGAATTGCTCAACATTTTCAATTCAAAGTGATTTACAAAAAATGAAAGATAAAATTGCATAATAATCTCAAGAGATACAGAAGAAACATTTGACAAAATTCAACTTCCATTCATGCCAAAATTTCTCAACAAATTTTGTATTGAGCGAATATATTTCAGCATAGTAAAGGCCATTTATGACAAAACCACAGCTACCACAAAACTTAATGATAAAAAGATAAAAGTATTTCCTACAAAATCAGGAACAAGACAAGCATGCACTCGATCACCACTTCTATTTAACAGAGTACTGGATGTCCTAGACAGAGCAGTTAGAGAAGAAAAATAAAATGCATCAAAATTGGAAGGAAGAAGTAAAACTGTCACTATTTGTAGATGACATAATACATCATGTAGAAAACCCTAAGTTCAGTTCAGTTCAGTCGCTCAGTCGTGTCCGACTCTTTGTGATCCCGTGAATCGCAGCATGCCAGGCCTCCCTGTCCATCACCAACTCCCGGAATTTACTCAAACTCACGTCCATTGAGTCGGTGATGCCATCCAACCATCTTATCCTCTGTTGTCCCCTTCTCCTCCTTCCCCCAATCCCTCCCAGCATCAGAGTCTTTTCTAATGAGTCAACTCTTCACATGAGGTGGCCAAAGTATTGGGGTTTCAGCTTTAGCATCTGTCCCTCCAATGAACACCCAGGACTGATCTCCTTTAGGATGGACTAGTTGGATCTCCTTGCAGTCCAAGGGACTCTCAAGAGTCTTCTCCAACACCACAGTTCAAAAGCATCAATTCTTCAGTGCTCAGTTTTCTTCACAGTCCAACTGTCACCTCCATACATGACCACTGGAAAAACCATAGCCTTGACTAGATGGACCTTTGTTGGCAAAGTAATGTCTCTGCTTTTTAATATGCTATCTAGGTTGGTCATAACTTTCCTTCCAAGAAATAAGTGTCTTTAAAACTCTAAAGACTCCATCAAAAGACTAATAAATGAATGCAGTAAATTTTAAGGATACAAGATTAGTATACAGAACTCTGTTGTTTTTCTGTTCATTAATAATGAGCTATCAGAAAAAGAAAGCAAAACAAAATTTCATTTAAAATAGTATCAAAATCGAATACCTAGGAATGAATTTAATCAAAGAGATCAAACAGGTAAAAGACTTGTACTATGAAAGCTTTAAAACATTGATGAAGGAATTTGAAAATAATACAAAAGAAATGGAAATGTAACTTGTGTTTTTTGAGGAGTTAACGTTGTTAAATGTCCATACTACCCAAAGTTATCTACAGACTTAATGCAATCTCTATTAAAACATCCTTGACATTTTTCTCAAAGAATTAGAATAAATAATAAAATGTATATGGAACTACAAAAGACCCTGATTAACCAAAGCAATTTTGAGGGAGGGAAAACAAAACAAAACAAAAAAAACAAAGCAGGAGGTATCAAACTCCCTAACTTCTGATTATATGATCAGGCTACAGATATCAAACATCACAAAAGCAGACACATAGATCAATAGAAGAGAATGGAGAACCCAAAAATGAACTCACACACTTATGGTCAGTTAATTTTTGACAAAGGAGAAAATATATGCAATGGAGAATACAGACTCTTAAATAAGTGATATTGGGAAAACTGGACTGCCATACATAAACAGTAAGATTAGAACGGTACCTCACAGCAAAAAAAAAAAAAAAAGAAAGAAAAGAAAACTCAAAGTGGGTTAAAGATCTAAATGTAAAACCTGAAATCATAAACTCCAGTTCAGTTCAGTTCAGTTGCTCAGTTCTGTCTGACTCTTTGTGACCCTATGGACTGCACACAGCACGCCAGACCTCCCTGTCCATCACCAACTCCCGGAGCTTACTCAAATTCATGTCCATTGAGTCAGTGATGCCATCCAACCATCTCATCCTCTGTTGTCCCCTTCCCCTCCCTCCTTCAATCTTTGCCACCATCAGGGTCTTTTCAAATGAGTTAGTTCTTTGCATCAGGTGGCCAAAGTATTGGAGTTTCAGCTTCAACATCAGTCCTTCCAATGAATATTCAGAACTGATTTCCTTTAGGATGGATCTCCTTGCAGTCCAAGTGACTCTCAAGAGTCTTCTCCAACACTTCTCAAAAGTATCAATTCTTCAGTGTTCAGCTTTCTTTATAGTCCAACTCTCCCACCCATACATGACTCCTGGAAACACCGTAGCTTTGACTAGATGGACATTTGTAGGCAAAGTAATGTCTCTGCTTTTTAATATGCTAAGTTTGTCATAATTTTTCTTCAAGGAGAAAGTGTCTTTTAATTTTATGGCTGCAGTCACCATCTGAAGCGATTTTGGAGCCCCCCAAAAATAGTTTGTCACTGTTTCCACTATTTCCCCATCTATTTGCCATGAAGTGGTGGAACCGGATGCCATGATCTTAGTTTTCTGAATGTTGCGTTCTAAGCCAGCTTTTTCACTCTCCTCTTTCACTTTCATCAAGAGGCTCTTTAGTTCTTCTTCACTTGCTGACATAAACTCCTAGAAGAGTACATAGGCAGAACACCCTCTGATATTAATCATAGCAATATTTTTAGATATGTTTCATAAGGCAAAAGAAATTAAAGCAAAAGTAAACAAATGGAACATAATTAAACTTAAAAGCTTTTGCACAGAAAATTAAACCAAAGACAAAACAAAAACACAGCCTAGCGAATAGAATAAAATATTTGCAAATTATGTAACCATTAAGGGGTTATGTCTAAAATACATGAATAGTTCATATAACTTAATATCAAAAACAAGCAAACAACCTGATTTAAAAATGAAAAAACTTGAATATGCATTTTTCCATAGAAGATGCAAAGAAGGAAATCAACATATGAAAAGATATTAAATATTGGAATCATCAGAGTGAGGCAAATCAAAACCAAAAGATAGTACCTCCCACCTGTGATAATGGTCATCATCCAAAATAAACTAACAAATAATAAATATTGGATCACATGCATAAATAAGGAAATAGTCATGCACTGTTTCAAGAATGTACATTGACATAACAATGATAGAGAAAAGCATAGAGTTTCCTCAAAACAGTAAAAAATAGAACTACCATCCATAAATTCCACTTCTGGACATATATTCAAAGGGTGAGAAAAAAACACTATTTCAAAAAGATATGTGCATGCAAATGTTCATGGTAGCATTATTTATCAATACATTATCCATGGTATAGAAGCAAGCTAATTGTCCATCAATAGATCTATAAATAAAGAGGTGATAAGTATATATAATATTATATTGCTTAACATAAAAAAGAATAAACACTGTCATTTGTAACAACGTGGATGGACCTAGAGAGTATTATTTGGTGCAGTAAGTTAGAGAAAGATCAGTACTCTTTATTATCATTTATACATGGAATCTAAAGAATAAAATAAATGAAGGTAGGAAAAATCAAACAGACACAGATATAGAGAACAAACTAGCGCTTATCAGTAGGGAGAGGGAGAGGGGCAAGATAGGGGTATGGAGTTACTAGATACAAACTGTAATGTATAAAGTAAATAAACTACAAGAGTATATTATATACCATACAGAAATATAATCATGATTTTAAAATAATTTTAAACGGAGTATAATCTCTAAAACTATTGATTCACTATGTTGTACATATCAAACTAATATTATATTGTAAATCAACTATACAACTATACTATTACAAAAAGAAGCAAGCAAAAAATTCCCTGTAAGTAATGGCTTTCACTATTTTTGTGTCTGAAATGGTCCCTTGGATCTCAAAGTCTAATGCTGAATATTATTTTTTTCATTCCTTAGTTTCTTTTTATGTAAAAAAGAAAAGAAAAAAAAAGCTGAGCCCCTGATGCTATGTAGGGAATGCAATGGGAAATGGCAGCAGACAAGAACGTTTTTAAAATGGCTTATCAATATATTTTGAAATAATATTTTCATATACTAATGTTTACTTATGTAAAATCTAACTCTACCTAAACTTAATGCTACATCTATTATCAATTTAAAACATGCTGACATATTATACTATACTCTCCAAAATGTTTACAATACTGTTTTAGCATTACAGTTTTTGTTACAGTTTTGAAAAAAAATTTTTTAGTATTTTTCTTTTTCTTCAGTCTTAACTCTTATATACTAAATGGAGTATAAACATTTAGAAGACTAGAACAATACTTGCTTAGAATCTTTCATGGAATACAGGCCATTCTCAGTGATCTTTAAAAACTATTCATAAACTTCTTGCTAAAAATATGAGACAATGGCTGTTTAGATGTTTTCTACTCTGACAAATATTTTTTAAAAAATATTAGGTACAAACTATGTGTCAGAATGAGGCTCTGGGTAATTAGACCTGGATTTTAGATCTTGAACTTTATACTCTAATGTAAGATATTTCTGAAATGTCATAGGCGACCCCTTCATAAGTTTGGAAATTGTGATGTTTGATGTGACCCCATGGACTGTAACCTGCCAGGATCCTCTGTCCATAGGATTCTCCAGGCAAGAACAGTGGACTGTGTTGCTATGCCCTTCTTCACGGGATCTTCCCAACCCAGGAATGGAACCTGCATCTCTTGTGTCTCCTACATGGCAACCAGATTCTTTACCCACTGAGATACCTGGGAAGCCCTGATATATATACAAAACTAGAAGAAAAATTGATGTATATATAAACTAGAACAAAAATAGAACTGTCAAATGTCATAATTTATTTTAAAGTGTAAAAGGACTTCTACTGTTCTGAGAAAAGTGCTAATTGAAAGGAACTCTTACAACTGGGCCAAAGCAAAGTCATAAAAAATTAGGATTGTAAACAAAGTTTCTTATTACCCGATTCCATATAAAAGCTGTCATATCCAGGCACTTGGGGGCTGGAATTTATTAATGTGATGTATATTCTGTTTTCTCTATAAATGTTGCCAAGATCTGAATTTAAAACTCAGTGTTTCAGCCAGCAATCTACATCTAGATACCAGAGGACAATTCGGAACAATTCAGACTAAGGGAAGAGTAAATAGTTTAAATAATTAATAGATTTTTTCCAATATAAACCAATGGTGAGTCTCTCCCTTGGCCTCTTAAATGTTTAACCTTTCCAATTACTTTCCACTTGGTACTGTAACCACAGAATGAACTCAGTGCAAAAACAATTATTTGTAGGTTGTGACTATAAAGTAATTGTACTTGTTTAGTGTAGACTTTGGGGTCACACAGAGTCGGATATTACTGAAGTGACTTAGCAGCAGCAGCAGTGTAGACTTTTGGGAATTTTGATTTCAGTTTCTTTTAAAAACAAGTTTTAGAATTTATTTGACATGATCAAGTTAATAAAATTTTGATAATGAATTATATCTCTCTCATTTCTGAAAAGATGGGATTTCAGCCTTCTAAAAGAATGGCTATTTCTATCACATTCTGGCTGTATAAATTCGATAAGTCAGCTACTTTATCTATGTTCTAATTCATTCAAGAAAAAAAAAAGAAACAAAGATATACTATTTAGATCTCCTTTACTGTCACAGATACTAGAATGATTAAAGGTCATATGAAATAGCATTAGAAATCCTAAAGTAGAAAGTGACAGTAAACATAGAATAAAATTGTATCTTCTTTTGATGTGGACATGTGATAAATAATGTCAATTTTTATATATGCAAAAATATAATGAAACACCTGAATTCAACTCTAGAATGTAAAGAACTTGGAAGTTATTACTATCATCCTTGACTTGATTTTAAAATTTGTTTTAAAGACATTGTAATCAAGACAGCACTATATTGGCAAAAGAATAAACACATTGATTAATTGAGCAGAATGGAGAGCCACAAAAAGACTCAATATTACAGGCAACAGATCATTGATACTGGCAAAGAGGCTATTCAATAGAGAATATTTTTTTAAATTGGACTTCTATATACAAAACAAACAAACAAACAAACAAACCAGTAAGACTATATAAATACCTCACACTTCACACAAAATTTGACTCAAAAAGGAAAACAGACCCAAATAAAAACTGCAAAACAGTGAAAACTCCAGGATGAAATATAGGTGAAGAGATGCATAAACTTTTGTTTGGAACGTAAATTACTTGTACAACACCAAAAGTATCAATCATGAGAGAAAAAATGGTAAGTTTAAATTTTAAAATGGCTATCATTTTCATTTAAAAGCAAACAAACAAAAGTAAAAGAAGTTTGCTCTTAAAAACACACATTAAGACATCAAGGGGAGATTGGTTCAAGATGACAGTAGAGGGATGTGGGCTCCTTTCCTCCTGCTAGAGACAAAAATTGCAACTACTTGTTGAAAAGGAGAATGCTGGAACCCACCAAAAAGGATACCTCGTGTCCAAAAGCAAAGTAAAAGCCACAATGAGACTGTAGGAGGAGCACTAACACAATAAAATCAAATCCAGTATCTGCTGGGTGAGCGACCCACAAACTGGAGAACAAAAACACCAAAGAAGTTCTCCCATTATTGTGAAGGTTTTGAGTCCCACTTCAGGCTTCTCAGCCTGGGGATCTGGCAAAGGGTCTAGGAATCCCTAGGGAATCTGACTATGAAGTCCAGTGGGATTTGATTACAGGACTTCCAGAGGACTGGGAGAGACAGAGACTCCAATCTTAGAGGAAATAAACAAAATTTTGCATGCACCAGGACCCAGGGGAAAGGAGAAATGACTCCACAGAAAACTGAACCAAACCTATCTGCAAGTGTTTAAGGGTCTCCTGTGGAGCCATGGGTTTGCAGTGGTACCCCGGGGAAGGCAGCATTGACAGCAGCAGTCCTGAGAAGTGCCTCTTGGTGTGAGCCCTCTTGGAAGTCACCATTAGATTGTAGACTTCTGGGTTGTGTTGCCTCAGGCCAAACAACTTATAGGGAGGGAGCATAGCCCCACCCATTTTTAGACAATCAGATTTAAGTTTTACTAGGCACAGCCCTGCCAACCAGAACAAGGCTTAGTTTACCCCACTGCCAGTCTGTCCCATCAGAAAATTTATATAAGCCTTTAGCCTAATGCACCAGAGGGTAGACAGAAGAAGCAATAACTACAATCCTTTAGCCTCCAGAATAGAAACCACCATCATAGAAAGTTATTCAAAATGAAAAGGTAGAGGATTATCTCCCAGATGAAGGGACAATAAAAAACTCCAGAAAAACAACTACATGAAGGGGAGATAGGCAAACTTCCAGAAAAAGGATTCAGAATAATGATATTGAAGATGATTCAAGATTTCAGAAAAATAATGGAGAAGATGCGAGAAATGTTTACCAAAGACCTAGAAGAATTAAAGAACAAACAAACAGAGATGAGCAATATACTAGAAGCAATCAATAGCAGAATAACTGAGGCAGAAGAATGGATAAGTGACCTGGAAGACAGAACGGTGGAAACCACTGCCACAAAACAGAACATAGGAAAAAGGATGAAAATAAATGAAGACAGCCTACGAAACCTCTGGGACAACATTAAACTCACCAACATTTTCATTATAGGGGTTCCAGAAAAAGAAGAGAGAAAGGACATGAAAAAGTACTTGAAGAGATAATAGCTGAAAATTTCCCTTACGTGGGAAAGGAAATAATCAAGTTCAGGAAGTTCAGGATCCCAAGCAAGATAAACTCAAGGAGGAACATATCGAGACACATAGTAATCAAACTGACAAAAATTAAAGACAAAGATAAAATTAAAAAAAAAAAAAAACAAGGGAAAAATGATAAATAACATACAAGGGAACACCCAGAAGGTTATCAGCAGATTTCTCAATAGAAAACTGAAAGTGGCTACTCAGTCGTGTCCGACTCTTTGTGACCCATGGACTGTAGCCTGCTAGGCTCCTCCATCCATGGGATTTTCCAGGTAAGAGTACTAGAGTGGGTTGCCATTTCCTTCTCCAGGGGGTCTTCCTGACCCAGGGATTGAACCCAGGTCTACGCACATTATAGGCAGATGCTTTACCATCTGAGCCACCAGGGTAAAGCCAACAGAAACTACAAGTCAGAAGGAAATGATATGATATATTAAAAAAGACGAAACAGAAAAACTTACAACCAAGACTACTCTATTCAGTAAGATTCTCATTCAAATTTGATGGAGAAATCAAAGCTATCCAGACAAGCAAAGGTTAAGAAAAATCAGCACCAGCTTTACAACAAATAGTAATTTCTCTCAGCAGGAAACACAAGAGAAAGAAAAGAACTACAAAAAATAAAAACAAAAAAATTAAGAAAATGTTAATAGGATCAAGAAAGTATTAGTCACTCACTCATGTCTGACTCTTTGTGACCCCATGGACTGTTGCCCACGAGGTTCCTCTGTCCATGGAATTCTCCAGTCAAGAATACTGGAATGGGTTGCCATTCCCTTCACCAAGGGATCTTCCTGACCCAGGGATCAAACCTAGATCTCCCACATTGCAGGCAGATTCTTTACCTTCTGACCCATTACCTTAAATGTAAATGCATTAAATGCATCAGCCAAAAAACCTACAGTGGCTGGGTGGATACAAAAATAAGACCTGTATTTATGCTGTCTACCAGAACACCTGACCTGCCTCTTGAGAAACCTGTATGCAGGTCAGGAAGCAACAGGTAGAACTGGACATGGAACAACAGACTGGTTCCAAATAGGAAAAGGAGTTCGTCAAGGCTGTATATTGTCACCCTGTTTACGTAACTTCTATGCAGAGTACATCATGAGAAACACTGGACTGGAAGAAGCGCAAGCTGGAATCAAGATTGCTGGGAGAAATATCAATAACCTCAGATATGCAGATGATACCACCCTTACGGCAGAAAGTGAAGAGGAACTAAAGAGCCTCTTGATGAAAGTGAAAGAGGATAGTGAAAAACTTGGCTTAAAGCTCAACATTCAGAAAACTAAGATCATGGCATCTGGTCCCATCACTTCATGGCAAATAGATGGGGAAACAGTGACTGGATTTATTTTTCTTGGCTCCAAAATCACTGCAGATGGTGATTGCAGCCATGAAATTAAAAGATGCTTACTCCTTGGAAGGAAAGTTATGACCAACCTAGACAGCATATTAAAAAGCAGAGACATTACTTTGACAACAAAGGTCCATCTAGTCAGGGTTATGGTTTTTCCAGTGGTTGTATATGGATGTGAGTGTTGGACTATAAAGAGAGCTGCGTGCTGAAAAATTGATTCTTTTGAACTGTGGTGTTGGAGAAGACTCTTGAGAGTCCCTTGGACTGCAAGGAGTCCATCCTAAAGGAGATCAGTCCCGGGTGTTCATCGGTAGGACTGATTTTAAAGCTGAAATTCCAATACTTTGGCCACCTGATGCGAAGAGCTGACTCATTTGAAAAGACCCTGATGCTGGGACAGATTGAAGGAAGGAGAAGGGGATGACAGAGGATGAGATGGTTGGATGGCATCACTGACTTGATGGACATGGGTTTGGTTGGACTCTGGGAGTTGGTGATGGACAGGGAGGCCTGGCGTGCTGTGGTTCACGGGGTCGCAAAGAGTTGGACACAACTGAGCGACTGAACGGAACCAGAGATTCACTTCAGACCTATAGATACTTAAATTTACAGACTGAAAGTAAGAGGATGGGAGAAGGTATTCCACACAAATGGAAATCAAAAGAAAGGTGGAGGAGCAATACTCATATCAGACAAAATAAAGCAAAGAGACAATGACGGATTCTACATACTGTTTAAGGTTTCAATACAAGAAGAATATATAGCAACTATAAATATATATGCACCGAACATAGGAGCATCTCAATATGTAAGGCAAATACTAACAACCATACATGGATAAATTGACAGAAGCACTCCACTCTCATCAACAGATCAGACAGAATATAAGGAACCATAAGCCTTAAAATCACACTTTAGACTAGTTAGATATAATTGATGCTTATAGAGCATTCCATCCAAAAACAGCAGACTACACATTCATCTCAAGTACACACAGAACATTCTCTAGGACTGACCGCATTCCTGAGTCACAAGCTGAGATTTCATGAGTTTAAGAAAATTGAAATCATATCAAGCATCCTTTCTGATTACAATGCTATGGGATTAGAAATAAATTATAAGGAAAAAAAAAACTATAAAAGACACAAACATGTGGTGGCCTAACAATCTGATACTAAAAAAAACCAATGGATCACTGAAGAAATCAAAGAGGAAATAAGAAAATACCTAGAGATAAATGAAAACAAAAGCAGCATAAGATGTAGCCAAAGCAGTTCTAAGAGAGAAACTTTTTATTTATTTATTTATTTTTAAATTTTATTTTATTTTTAAACTTTACATAATTGTATTAGTTTTGCCAAATATCAAAATGAATCAGCCACAGGTATACATGTGTTCCCCATCCTGAACCCTCCTCCCTCCTCCCTCCCCATACCATCCCTCTGGGTCGTCCCAGTGCACTAGCCCCAAGCATCCAGTATCGTGCATCGAACCTGGACTGGCAATTTCTAAGAGAGAAACTTATAGCAATAAAATCTTACCTCAAAAACTGAGAAAAATCTCAAATATACAACCTAATCTTATACCTAAAACAACTAAAGAAAGAAGAACCTAAAGTTAGTAGAAGGAAAGAAATCATAAAGATTAGAGCAGAAATATATGAAACAGAGACTAGGAAAACAATTGCAAAGATCACTGAAACTAAAAACTGATTGTTGGAAAAGATAAAATTGATAAACCTATAACCAAACTCATCAAGAAAAAAGGGGAAAGGACCCAAAATCAATAGATATGAAAATTAGACCCAAAATTAGATATGAAAAATGAGATGTTACCATTGACTCCACAGAAATACAAAGGATATGAGACTACTATGAGCAACTGTATGCCAGTGCAATGGACAACCTAGAAGAAATCCACAAATTCTTAGAAAGTTATGCTTTCCCACGACTAAACCAAGAATAAATAGAAAATATGGACAGACTAATTGCAAGCACTGAAATTGAAACTGTGATGTAAAAACTCTCAGCAAACAAAGGTCCCAGATGTGATGGCTTCACAGTTTATTATTAAATAATTATCAAATAATTTAGAGAAGAATTAATGCCCATCCTTCTGAAACTGTTCTAATATAGTGCAGAGGAAGGAAACCTTTCAAACTCATTCTATGAGGACATTATCACCCTGATATCAAAACCAGACAAAGGTGCCACTAAAAAAGAGAAAATTACATGCCAATATCACTGATAAACATAGATGCAAAAATATTCAACAAAATACTCGCAATTTCAATATTTGCAATCAATTGATATTATAGATTCTGAAAAAGCTTTTGACAAAATTCAGCAGGCATTTATGATAAAAACCCTCCAGCTAGTGCGTATAGACAGACCATTCCTCAAAATAATAAAGGCTTTATACAACAAACCTACGACATCATACCCAATGATGAAAAGCTGAAAGCATTTCCTCTAAGATTAGGAACAAGACAAAGAAACCCATTATTTCCACTTTTATTCAAGATAGTTTTGGAAGTCCTAGCTACAGCAATCAGAGAAGAAAAAGAAGTAAAATGAATCCAAATTGGAAAAGAAGTTAAACTATCAATGTTTGCAGATTATATGATACTATACATAGAAAATTCTAAAGATACCACAGGAAAACTACTAGAACTCATCAATGAGTTTGATAAAGTTACCAGGTTACAAAATTAATACACAGAAATCTGTTGCATTTCTATACACTAAGAACAAAAGATAAGAGATATTAAAGAAACAATTCCATTTATCATCACATCAAAAAGAATAAAATATCTAGGGATAAACCTACTGAAGGAAACAAAAGACCTGTACTCCAAAAATTATTAGATGCTGATGAAGGAAACTGAAAAAGACTCAAACAGATGGAAAGATATACCATGTTTGTGGATTGGAAGAGTCAATATGGTCAAAATGACTATAATATTCTATCCAAGGCAATCTACGGATTAAATACAATCTCTATCAAATTACCAATGGCAGTTTTCACAGAACTAAAACCAAAAAAATCTCATCTCCACGGAGACAGAAAAGAGCTCAAATAGACAAACAATTTTAAGAAAGGAAAACGGAGTTGGAGAAATCAGGTTCTGTGACTTCAGACTATGCTACAAAGTTACAGCCATCAAAATAGCATTATACTGGCACAAATACAGAAATATAGATTAATGGAACAGGATAGAAAACAGCACCTATGATTAGTTAATCTATAGCAAAGGAGGCAAAAGTACACAATGTTGGACAGTTCAATTCAGTCACTCAGTTGTGTTCATCTCTTTGCGACCCCATGGACTTCAGCATGCCAGGCTTACCTGTCCATCACCAACTCCTAGAGCCCACTCAAACTCATGTCCATTGTGTCGGTGATACCATCCAACCATCTCATCCTCTGTTGTCCTCTTCTTCTCCTGTCTTCAACCTTTCCCAATATCAGGGTTTTTTCAAATGAGTCAGTTCTTTGCATCAGCTGGCCAAAATATTGGAGTTTCAGCTTCAGCATCAGTCCTTCCAGTGAATATTCAGGACTGATTTCCTTAGGATTGACTGGCTGGGTCTCTGTGTGGTCTGAGGAACTCTGAAGAGTCTTCTCCAATACCATAGTTCAATTCTCACATCCATACATGACTACTGGAAAAACCGTATCTTTGACAAGATGGACCTTTGTTGGTAAAGTAATGTCTTTGCTTTTCAATATGCTGTCTAGGTTGGTCATAACTTTCCTTCCAAAGAGTAAGCATCTTTTAATTTCATGGCTTCAGTCACCATTGGCAGTGATTTTGGAGCCAAAAACAAAAATAAAGTCTGTCACTGTTTCCATTGTTTCCCCATCTATTTGCCATGAAGTGATGGGATCATATGCCATGATCTTAGTTTTCTGAATGTTGAGTCTTAAGCCAACTTTTCACTCTCCTCTTTCATTTTCATCAAGAGTCTCTCTAGTTTTTCGCTTTGTGCCATAAGGGTGGTGTCTGCATATCTGAGGTTATTGATATTTGTCCCAGCAATCTTGATTCCAGCTTGTGCCTCTTCCAGCCCAGCATTTCTCATGATGTACTCTGCATATAAGTTGAATAAGCAGGGTGACAATACACAGCCTTGACGTACTCCTTTCCGAATTTGGAACCAGTTGACACCAGTTGGAACATGTTGGACAGTATCTTTAACAAATGTTGATGGAAAAACTTGACAGCTACATGTAGAAAAAAGGAAATTATATCATTAACACAATATACAAAAATAAGCAGAAAGTGGATTAAAGACCTAAATGTGAGACCAGACACTATAAAACTTATAGAGGAAAATATAGAATACTCTCTGACATAAATTGCAGCAATACCTTTTTAGATCTGTCTCCCAGAATAATGGAAATAATAACAAAAATAAACAAGTGGGCCCTACTTAAACTCAAAAGCTTTTGTACAGCAGAGACAGTAAACAAAACAAAAAGACAATCCACAGGTTGGGAGAAAATATTTGCAAATGATGTGACTGACAAGGAATTTGTTTCCAAAATTTACAAACAGTTCATTATACTTTACAGCATCAAAACAAACAACTTAATCGACAAATGGTCAGAAGACTTAAGTCAACATGATAAAACTCCTAAAATAAAACATAAGCAGAACACTATGACATAAAAGTGTAGTAATATCTTTCTGATCAGTCTGAAACAAAGGAAACAAAAGCAAAATAAACAAATGGGACCTAATCAAACTTAAAACTTTTACACAGCAAGGGAAACCACTGACAAAAACAAAAGGGCAACTTATTGGGAATTCCCTGGCAGTTCAATGATTAGGACTCAATACTCTCATTGCAGAGGGCCTAGATTCAATCCTTGGTCAGGGAATTGAGATCCCACAAGTTAGACGGCACAGCCAGAAAAAGAAAAAAAAAAACCCAACCTAAAACAAAAAGACAACCTACTAAATGGGAGAAGATATTTGCAAATGGTATGGTCGATAAGCGTTTAATATTCCAAATACATAAAAAATTCATTCATTAAAAAAAACAATAAAATTAGCAGAAGACCTGAATGGATGGTTTTCCAAAGAAGGCATACATATGCCAAAAGGCATGAGGAAGTGCACAACCTTGCTAGTTACCAGAAAAATACAGATCAAAACTGTGAGATATCACCTCAACCTGCCTGAACTACTATCATCAAAAAGAACACACATAAACAATGTTGATGAGGATGTGGAGAAAAGGGAACTTTCATACACTGCTGGTGGGAATGTAAATTGGTGCCGTCACTATGGAAAACAGTATGACACTTCTTCAAAAAACTACATGTAGAACAACCATATGATCCATTAATTCTACTCCTGAATATACATTCAAAGAAGAGGAAAAAAAAATTCAAAAAGATTCATGCCCTCCAATATTCATAGCAACATTGACTTACAATAGCCAAGATATGGACACAAACTAAGTGCCTATCAACAAATGAATGGAAACAGAGGTGGTGGTATGTATATACTCAAACGCAAACACACACACAATGGAATATTACTCAGCCATAAAAAGAATGAAATGTTGCCATTTTCAACAACATGAATGGACCTAGAGAGTATTATGTGTAGTGAGATAAGTCACTGAAAGATAAATACCTATATCATCACTTATATGTGGAATATAAAAAGCAGAAGAAAACAATGAATAAAACAGAGCAAAAACAGACTCACAGACACAGACAACAAACTAGTGCTAGTTAGTGGGGAGAGGAAAGGCAGGCAGAGCAAGACAAAGGTATGGGATTAAGAGGTCCAGGGAATTCCCTGGTGGTCCAGTGGTTAGGACTCTACCCTTTCACTGTAAAAGACCTGGGTTTGATCCATGATTGTGGAAATAAGATCCTATTAGCCTCATGGTATGGCCAAAAAATTAAAGAGATACAAAATACTATAATAAAATAAGTAAGACATACTGATACAGTGCACAGCATAGGGATATAGCTGATAGTTCATAATACCTTTACATTGAAAGTAAATCACTGTCATATACTTGAAATTAATATAATATTGTAAGTCAATGAAAGTTAAATTTAAAATTATACCAACCAGCCAATTCCATGTTGAAAAAAATGAATATAACAACAAGCCTAATAAATTGTTAACATTTAAAACTTTGACAATATTTGACAATAAAGAGAAACCAACAATTTCATTCATTAGTAGTGGAAATGAAAAATAGTACAAATATATTGGAAGACATTTTGGCAATATCTTACAATGATAAGCAATCTTACCATAAAATCATCTCCTAGGTATTTATTCATCTGGATAAAACATTGTTCTCTGAAAGCCTGCATGCCAATATCTACATCAGCTTTATCCGGGCTTGCCAAAATACGGAAGCAGTGACAATGTCCTTTAATAGTTGAAAGGGGAAACATTGTAGAACCTCCACACACTGGAATATTATTCCGTTTTAAAAGGAAATCAGCTTTCAATACACAAAACAACATGTGTGAATCCTATATGTGTATTTCTAAGTAAAAGAAGCCAATCTGAAAAGACTATGTATTGTATGACTTTATTTACATTACCTACTGAAAATGGAAAACTTGCAAATATGGGAAACAGGTCTGTAGTTGCCAGGGACTGGGAATTTGGGGAAGGTTGAACTGGAGAAGCATGAGAGATTTTTAGGGTTGTAAAATTATTCTGTATGTTACCATGGTGGATACATGACACTGTGAGTTTTTCCAAAACACATTGAATTTTACAGTCTAAAGAGTGAATTTTAATGTATACTAATTAGGGAAAATTGGTGTTGGAGAAGACTCTTGAGAGTCCCTTGGACTTCAAGGAGATCCAACCAGTCCATCCTAAAGGAAATCAGTCCTGAATATTCACTGAAAGGATTGATGTTGAAGCTGAAACTTCAATACTTTGGCCACCTGATGTGAAGAAGTGACTCGTTGGAAAAGACCCTGATGCTGGGAAAGATTAAAGGTAGGAGGAGAAGGGATGACAGAGGATGAGATGGTTGGATGGCGTCACGAACTCAGTGGACATGAGTTTGAGTAAACTCCAGGAGTTGGTGATGGACAGGGAAGCCTGCAATCCTGCAGTCCATGGAATCACAAAGAGCCAGGCATGACTGAGCTACTGAACTGACTGAACTGAATTAGGGAAAATAAGTTAGTATACTGAGAAACCCCAAGATGGAATATAGATTGTAATAAAGGGATCTAACTATATCACAAATTTTTGACATCATCTCACTGAAGGGAGTTAGAGAAAATGATACTGACCTCAGTTATTTTGAAAATAATTGGAAAATATAAGATTAAAGATGAAAGGAACTGCACTCTTGATAAACTCTCTCCACCCTGCCCCAGACAGGGGACATAGTTACACAGCTCTGAAATCACTCTGCATCAATCCTGGGATTAGATGGTGATTAATGAAAAGTAGATTTCTCAATTTTGGAGCAGAGGATTACATGGAAGCAAAGGGTGAAGCCTAGAAAGAACTATATGGTAATGGATTAGAGTTGTAAACATCTGTATGAATATCTGGATAGATTTACACACACACACACATACACAATCAGTATCAAAGCTGCAAAGAAGAAAGCTTTATTTTGGGTCTTTAGTAGTAGTAGTAGTCATAGTCGCTCAGTCGTTTCTGACTGTTTGTGACCCCACAGACTGTAGCCCGCCAGGCTCCTCTGTCTATGGAGTTTCCCAGGCTAAAAACCTCAAGTGCATAACCATTCCCTTCTACAGGGGATCTTCCTGACCAAGGGATCAAACCCAGGTCTTCTGCATTGCAGGCAGATTCTTTACCATCTGAGACAGGTAGGAAAACCATTTGAGGTCTTAAGGATTGCAATTCAGTAAAACCAAAAGAGAGTTATCAGGAAGAGAGTGAAGGGCTTATAAAGGCGAACATTGTTAAAGTCCTTTGCCAGACTTATAATTATTTCTGGCACAGAAAAGGGACTATTTGCCCTTCAGGGATAAGCTGTCATGAGTTATTTTAGGGAAAGAGCCTGGTGATTATTTTGAGTTTCCGGAATATTTGGCAAATGTGCTTAATGCCTATACGAAGCCAAGAAGTGGTCAAAAGGTCAGATTCCAGTCAAGCTAAGACACGTGTAAGTCACACTTCCTCAAATTTCCTGGTTTCATTTTAGAGAGCTGTTAGCAAAGGTGGCTCTATTTTGGTATTCCTTCCATAATATATAGAGATGGTTACATATGGAAATAATTATAGATACATATGTATACACAAGTTGGTACACACTCATGTTTCACTAGTTTTGCTCACTGAAAGTTTTGAAGCAATGATATGCTGGTAGCAACAAACATATCCTTCACCTGTATCTTGGCTTTTAATACCATTCTCCAATAAAAGGAATCAGAGCTTCTTGGAGAAATTACTAATTCTAGGGTTGGGGCAGAGAATATAAAAAATGAGTCTTGATTATCTTATAGTGCCAAAAAATGAAGATGTGCTTATAAACACAAAATGGTGGAGATCTTTCAAAGGAGCACAGAAACAAAATAGCCCCTTTGGGCCAAAGAATTTGAGCAATGAAGTAAATAACATAGTATTAGATTATAGTCCAAAGTACAAAATAAATATCTATGAGACCATTTTGATACATGTAAATTGTTTAAATAATAAATAGAGAAATCAAATCTCTCATACAGAAAATTACCAAATAATTTATACCGATTCTTTTCCCTCAAAGATATGACAAATTACTCCCCATTCTGGAGTGTTCATTGTAAACTGTGACTTCTTTCTAAAGTCACATGGAAAAAGGAAAATAACTTTAGAGCAGAGAAACCTGACAGATACTACCTCAGCTAGGTGAACCAGGCTAACGTGAGGAGTAATGGTTCACATTGATACTTTATACTTTTGATATAACGCAAATTATACTTTACCTCTGTGTTCTTCCTCTGAAAAACCACAAAACCCCATCTAACCATAAGAAAAACTTCAATTAAATTGAGGAACATTCAGTAAAATATCTGACAAGTATTCTTCAAAACTGTCAAGTTCATAAAGAACAATGCCATTCTGAGCAGTGGTCAAGTCTAGAGAACACTAAGGAGACACAAATACAAGTAATGTAGTATCTTGGATGGGATTCTAGAACATGAGAAGGGATAGTAGGAAGACTCTTGAGAGTCCCTTGGAAAGCAAGGAGATCAAACCAGTCAATCCTAGAGGAAATCAACCCTGAATATTCATTGGCAGGACTGATGCTGAAGCTGAAGCACCAATACTCTGGCCACCTGATGCAAAGAACTGACTCATTAGAAAAGACACTGATGCTGGGAAAGATTGAAGGCAGGAGGAGAAGGGGATGACAGAGGACGAGATGGTTGGATGGCATCACTGGCTCAATGGGCATGGGTTTGAGCAAGCTCCAGGAGATGGTGAAAGGAAGCCTGATGTACTGCAGTTCATCGGGTTACAGAGTCAGACACGACCCAGTGACAGAACAACAAAAACAATTACTGTATTCAGGAGACACAGGTTTATGTAAAAGCCAAAGACTGTTACAGAAAAGAGATTCAGACTTATAAAGGCCCTTCGGATAATAATAAAGTATGGATATTGTGTTTTGTTTTTTTTTTTTTTTTAAGTGTGACAAATTCACCATAGCAATATTAACAATAGGGAAAACCAAGTTCAGCTATTTGGGAACTCTCTTTACTAGTCTCATAACTATTCTGTAAGTGCAAAAGTATTCTCATAGAATAGATCAATGACTTTTAAAAATAATTAATGCAATGGAAGGAACATCAATTAACAAGTCATGTTAAACACTACCATTGCCTTTATATTCATGCTAACTCTTGAATAGGCTAAAAAAAAAAAAAAAACAAACTTTTCATTATAAAACAGAGACTCAGGCAGAGACCTGGCCTGATATGATGGGGAAATCCTGAAGTGCCATTCTCTCCCAGTGCTTTGTCCTTGGCACTTAGCAACCTCTGCATTTCACACAAATGACTAAACTCTCTGTATTGCCAGTATCTGCAGATCATCAAGAAAAGAAAGATGTGGGTCCATGGCACAGTTGTTTGGCTTCTTTTCAGGCTGTATTTCGTGAGGCCAGAGGGTTCCCTATACTCCCGAGAGGCTGTGTACACTAAATGCTGTATACCTCTCACCTATGTTCCCTTTGCCATCACTCTAACAGAATCTCTCAAAACTACTGCCTAGAAAGACCTAAACATACTTAATGATTTTCAATTGTTGTCAATGTTCTTTTAGGAGTAAATGTGCTCTGTGGCAAAAATGTTGAGGCTGATATCACATTTTGTAAATTCACATACTTGAATAAAATGACACTTGTTTAGAGTGTGAAAGAACTGTCACATGTAAAGAGTATATTCAGCTGCAAAATTCTACAAAGAGTTTTGTTAAAAATAGTCTATAGGAAGAAATTCTTTTGATCTTGCCTGTCATAAAATTTTCAAAGTTGCTGTTGGTTAGAAACATGAAGTTTGCTATGAAAAACCACAGAAGGGACACTGTGTTTATTCTTCCTTTGAAATTTAAGCAAGTTGTCATTTTATATGAAATGTTCCTAAATGGAATTTTTAAGAATTATTCATAGACAATATTTTGCTCCCCTTTAGGTGAACTAAGGTGGTGTTAGTGGTAAATAACCCACTTGCCAATACAGAAGATGTAAGAGATGAGGATTTGATCCCTGGGTCAAGAAGATCCCTTGGAAAAGGGCATGGCAACACTCCAGTACTCTTGCCTGGAGAATCCCATGGACAGAAGAGCCTGGCAGGCTACAGTCCATAGGTTGCAAAGACTTAGACACAAATGAAGTGACTTAGCATGCACTTATGCAGGCAAACTAGAAGACAGAAAACACTCATATAGCCATGACCCCTGGCCATGGGTAGAGAAGCCTGCTATGATCTCCCATTTTTGGGGCGTGTTTCACAAAAAAATCTTTTTCATACATTACTGATAGGGCCCCAGGACACTCAGGAATGGCTATACTTTAACTTAACGATATGATTTTGTTCAAACTTATCTCATCCTTTTATTTTTAATGACCAAGATTCATAGCAAATAGGATATACCAAAAAGTCAACCATATGCTTTAAAAATGCCTAGCATTTAAACACTAAATAATAAAGTACTAATCTGTTACAATATGGAGCTTGGTTCAGTCTTAAAAAATCATTCAAGGAAGTAATTCACACTGCAATTTATAACTTTACTGATAAAAGATGTTATGCCCATACCCTTATTTTCTGTGGAAAAAAAAACATTTCTAGGATTCTGTCAAGCAGCGTCATTCTTATCTACCTCCTACAGTGTGATAAAATTTTATACCCTTAATCCAGAACATCCACCAAAAAAAAAAAAAAAGAAATGCAAAAAGGCAAAATGGTAGTCTGAGGAGGAGAAAAGAAGTGAAAGGCAAGGGAGAAAAGGAAACATATACCCATTTGAATGCAGAGTTCCAAAGAATAGCAAGAAAAGATAAGAAAGCCTTCCTCAGTGATCAATGCAAAGAAATAGAGGAAAACAATAGAACGGGAAAGACTAGAGATCTCTTCAAGAAAATTAGAGATACCATGAAACATTTCTTTGCAGATGGGCACAATAAAGGACAGAAATGGTATGGACCTAACAGAAGCAGAAGGCATTAAGAAGAGGGGGCAAGAATACACAGAACTATACAAAAAAGATTTTCATGACCCAGATAACCATGATGTTCACTCACCTAGAGTCAGACATCCTGGAATGTGAAGACAAGTGGGCCTTAGGAAGCATCACTATGAACCAAGCTAGTAGAGGGAATGGAATTCCAGTTGAGCTATTTCAAATCCTAAAAGATGATGCTGTGAAAGTGCCACACTCAATATGCCAGCAAATTTGGAGAACTCAGCAGTGGCCACAGGACTGGAAAAGGTCAGTTTTCATTACAATCCCAAAGAAAGGCAATGCCAAAGAATGTTCAAACTGCCACACAATTGCACTCATCTCACACGCTAGCAAAGTAATGCTCAAAATTCTCCAAGCCAGGCTTCAGCAGTGAAGCCTGAACTTCCAGATGTTCAAGCTGGTTTTAGAGAAGGCAGAGGAACCAGAGATCAAATCGCCAACATCCATTGGATCATAGAGAAGGCAAGAGAGTTCCAGGAAAAACATCTATTTCTGCTTTATTGATTACACCAA
>NW_011494881.1:143772-144214 GCF_000754665.1 Bison bison bison | reverse complement strand
CGTTTTCAATCCCTGGGTCAGGAAGATCCCCTGGAGAAGGAAATGGCAACCCACTCAAGTATTCTTGCCTGGGAAATCCCATAGACAGAGGAGCCTGGCAGGTTACGGTCCATGGGGTCTCAAAGAGTTGGACACAACTGAGTGACTATCACATCACCCACAGGATTAACTGAGGGCTTCATTGTTGGCTCAGGAGTGAAGAATCTGCCTGCCAATGCTGGAGACTTGGGTTTGATCCCTGGGTCCAGAAGATCCTCCGGAGAAGAAAAAGGCAACCAACTCCAGCATTCTTGCCTGGAAAATCTCATGGACAGAGGAGCCTGTTGGGCTATAGTCCATGGGGTCACAAAAATAACTCCAGCAACAGGGTTAATTAAAAGGGCACACACAGTTCATCCCTTGGCTGTACGGTCCCTTGAGTGTGCCCACACCTAATCACAGT
>NW_011494881.1:143190-143672 GCF_000754665.1 Bison bison bison | reverse complement strand
TCAAGGCTGTATATTGTCACCCTGCTTATTTAACTTATATGCAGACTACATCATGTGAAATGCTGGGCTGGATGAAGCACAAGCTGGAATCAAGATTGCAGGGAGAAATATTAATAACCTCAGATATACAGATGACACCACCTTTATGGGAGAAAGCAAAGAAGTGAAAGAGCCTCTTGATGAAAATGAAAATGTTGGCTTAAAACTCAACATTTAGAAAACTAAGATCATTGCCTCAGGTCCCATCATTTCAGAACAGATAGATGGGGAAAAATTGGAAAGAGTGAGAGACTTTATTTTGGGGGGCTCCAAAATCATTTAGGTGGTAACTGCAGCCCTGAAATTAAAAAAAAAAAAATGCTTGCTCCTTGGAAGAAAAGTTATTAGCAATCTAGACAGCATATTAAAAAGGAGAGACATTACTTTGCAACAAAAGTGCGTCTAGTCAAGGCTGTGGTTTTTCCAGCAGTCATGTATGGTGT
>NW_011494881.1:142705-143090 GCF_000754665.1 Bison bison bison | reverse complement strand
ATGCAAATGTGGAACCCCACTCCAAACTCACAGAATCAAAGTCAGAATGTTGGAACCCAGAAATCTCTATTTTAACTAATCTTCGGGATGGTGCTAATATGCTCAATTCTGAGAAGCTCTGCTATAGACGTCCCTAGTATCTTTCATCAGAATGTCTTGCTCATGTGTAATACTCATTGTCATTGTTCCTAGCTTATAAAGTTATTACAATAAGAGATGGCATGTATATTAAATGCTTAGTACAATGAAGCACATAATAAGCACTCAATAAGGTTACTCAGAAAGGGAGAATATTGGAATTAGTATAGTACATGGTCTTTTCTTCCCTCTTCTGAGGAATAAGAGTAGCTAAAATAATTTGAGAGATCTTGATATTAGAAAAGAC
>NW_011494881.1:139431-142605 GCF_000754665.1 Bison bison bison | reverse complement strand
GAGAAGACCCTGATGCTGGGCAAGATTTAAGGGGGGAGGAGAAGGGGATAACAGAGGATGAGATGGTTGGATGGTTCACCACCTTGATGGACAAGTTTGAGTAAGCTCCAAGAGTTGGTGATGGACTGGGAAGCCTGCTGTGCTGCGGTCCATGGGGTCGCAAAGACATGACTGAGCGACTGAACTGAAGTGAAAGGAATCCTAAAACAACTGACACAAATGGGTTAGTTATCAATTTATCAAGAGAACAGACAGTGTTTAAGACGATGTCAATGCATTTTATTCTCACTTAAGTTTTTAAAAAATGGACCCTCAATACATGATAAAAATCTTGAATAAGCAGAGAAAAGTCTGACTCCCCTGCCTCCACTTCTCCAATCGCGAGTTAAGAGAGTATTGTACCATTGAAAAACTTTTTTGACAAAAGATTTAAGAATTGCTATTAATGAACAATTCTTGGATGAAGAATCCATGCAAATTATACTATTGAGATTGCCCAATAACTTTCTTAGCATGGTAAATTTGTTTTGGGGGTATAAAATTTCATGACCAAAAAACTGCTTTAATATCTTATTGGCAAAAGCCTAGTGAATAAATCACAAGAGCATATGCTCAGTTCAATTTTGTTTTAGTATTGAAATTTCAAGAAATATAATCATTGAATTGCTTCCCTGGACCTCAGTGGTTGGGCAGGATATAAATATAGAGCAGTATAAATGCACTATCAATGAAGCAAGAAAACTTGTTTTGAATGTTCTTGTGTCATTTCATACAACATAAAGTAAGTATAGCAGAATCCTGTGTTCTTTTACAAATCATTGACTCTATGCACTAAAACTAATGGCCAAATTTTATAAATACAGCATACATCATTCTCATATTTCTTACCTAACAACTGATAATAATCACAACCTCACAATTTTATTACAATTTTTGGATCTAAAAATAGGTCTTAATTAAAACTGTAGTTTTAAGCTTGAGAATTTTAAATGAAACAGAATTGTTTATTTCCTGAAGATTTTCTATTGATCCTTATTTAACATAAATTGTCACATCAGCTTATCCCCTTAGAAATTTGACTTATTGTGTATATGAAGATAAACTGTCAGTATATAGTTTTATTTCATGAAAAAGACTACTACCTCTGCAGCAAAGTTAAGAATAAGATGCCTGCATAGCACCCTTTCATTATTCTGATTCCTTATCACACTCCCCTATCCACCCATTGAAACCTTTTATTCCAGGCTTTGTGTCAGTAATCTCATTCACCACATGCTAGGTTAGTACATAGTATGTCTTGTCCTCTTGTCTTCCCTGCTTACTTAAGAAAAGAGATTAATGCCCCCTATAAATTCTCATACATAATCTCATTTCTAATAAGCCTATTTCCCCTTCACCTCTAAGTTCTGAAATGACATCTATTGAACTCAGTCCTGGGGAGAATAATTTGGGGGAGTGCTGAATTAACAATAGAAATTGACTTTTCTCAATTCAGTTGTGGGATTTCTCAGGTTTTTTTTTTTTTTTTTTTTTAAATATTCTACACTACATTTTGAATTAGAAGGAATACAGATGAGACAATTTCCCCAAGTCATTTCAATGTGTGAATTATTTCAAGCATTGTATTAATTTTCCACAGAAAATGTTAAGGAAACATGCTTTATGTTAGTGGTTCTCACTTGGCTACTGATTAGGATCACTTTGTAAGTTTAGAATCACTGATTCCTGTTCCCACAAGTTCTGATGTTGTTGGGTAGTGTGTGACCTGAGTATCAGAATTTTTAAAATCTCTGCAGATCATACTTTTTTTTTTATTAAAAAACCTTTAAAAAAATTATTTGGCAGTGCCAGGTCTTAGTTGCAGTACTGGGGATTTTCATTAACTTCATGTGGGATCTAGTTTGCTGACCAGGGATCAAACTCAGGCCCCTTGCATTGGGAACATGAAGTCTTAATCACTGGATCACCAGGGAAGTTCCTCTGTAGATCATTTTTGTGTGCACCAAAGACTGAGAACTACAGTTCTAAATCTATCTTCTCACCCATCCCTTAAGTTTAACAAGGTCTTCTCTCATTCCCTCTAAAGCTTACTGCATTTCCTGTACCCAAACACCATCCCTTCTTGGCCCTTCTATTTCCACAATTAACTGCTTTAATTTTCTGTACCAAATGTTGGGCAATCAGGTAGATTTTTGATAAGGTTAAGTGTGTGTGTGCACATGTGTGTGTGTGTGTGTGTTGCTCAGTCGCGTCCGATTTTCACCTTTTCTTCAGGTGAAGGTGAAAGTACTCCTTTCACCCTTTCTTCAGGTCCTAGGAAGTCTTCCTATATAATTTGTTACTTGATCCTTCTGTCTTTGTAAGCATGTGTGATTCTGTCCAGTCATGTAAACAGCTTCACTATGTCCCTCATTTCCGTGCTCTATCAAACTTTTAAATGAGGGCTGTGTGCAGGAGCGGCGGCTGGAACGGCACAGGAGTGGCTGAGAGGAGCCACCCCACATGCAAGGTCAGGGGCGGTGGCTGAGAGGAGCTACCCCACATCCACGGTAAGGAGCAGCAGATGCGCTTTGCTGGAGCAGCCATAAAGAGATACCACACGTCCAAGGTAAGAGAAACCCAAGTTAGATGGTAGGCACAGAGAGAGGGCATCAGAAGGCAGACAGATGGAAACCACAATCTCAGACAACTAGCCAATCTGATCACATGGACCACAGCTGTGTCTAACTCAATGAAACCAAGCCATGCTGTGTGGGGCCCACCCAAGACTTATGGGTCATGGCGGAGAGGTCTGACAGAATGTGGTCCATTGGAGAAGGGAATGGTAAACCACTTCAGTATTCTTGCCTTGAGAACCCCATGAACAGTATGAAAAGGCAAAAAGATAGGACACTGAAATGAACTCCCCAGATGGGTAGGTGCCCAATATGCTACTGGAGAACAGTGGGAAAATGACTCCAGAAAGAATGAAGGGATGGAGCCAAAGCAGAAACACCACCCAGTTGTGGATGGGACTGGTGATAGAAGCAAAGTCTGATGCTGTAAAGAGCAATATTGCATAGGAATCTGGAATGTTAGATCCATGAATAAAGGCAAATTGGAAGGGGTCAAACAGGAGATGGCAAGAGTGAACATCGACATTCTAGGAATCAGCAAACTAAGATGGACTGGAAT
>NW_011494881.1:139067-139331 GCF_000754665.1 Bison bison bison | reverse complement strand
TCCTTCCAAGGAGTAAACGTCTTTTAATTTCATGGCTGTAATCACCATCTGCAGTGATTTTGGAGCCCCAAAAAATAAAGTCTGACACTACCATGTGTTAAAATAGATAGCTAGAGAGAAATAGCTACATAGAACAGGGAATACTGCTTGGTGCTCTGTGATGACCTAGAAGGGTGGGATGGGATACATGTATATGTATAACAGATTCATGTTGTTGTACAGCAGAAACCAACACAACATTGTAAACCAATTATCCTCCAACTT
>NW_011494881.1:126687-138967 GCF_000754665.1 Bison bison bison | reverse complement strand
ACTGAAGAAGCTGAAGTTGAATGGTTCTATGAAGACCTACAAGACCTTCTAGAACTAACACACACAAAAGTGTCCTTTTCATTATAGGTGACTAGGATGCAAAAGTAGGAAGTCAAGAAACAGAGTAACAGGCAAATTTGGCCTTGGAGTATAGAACGCACTGGTCATAACAAATACTCTTTTTTGACAACAAAAGAGAAGACTCAACACATGGACATCACCAGATGGTCAACACCGAAATCAGATTGATTATATTCTTTGCAGCCAAAGATGGAGAAGCTCTATACGGTTGGCAAAAACAAGACCGGGAGCTGACTGCAGCTCAGATCATGAACTCCTTATTGTCAAAATCAGACTTAATTGAAGAAACTGGGAAGAACCACTAGACCATTCAGGTATGACCTAAATCAAATTCCTTATGACTATACAGTATAAGTGAGAAATAGATTTAAGGGACTAGATCTGATAGACAGAGTGCCTGATGAACTATGGAAGGAAGTTTGTGACATTGTACAGGAGACAGCAATCAAGACCATCCCCAAGATAAAGAAAGGCAAAAAAGAAAAATGGCTGTCTGAGCAGCCCTTACAAATAGCTGTGAAAAGAGAAGCAAAAAGCAAAGGAGAAAAGGAAAGATATACCCATTTAAATGCAGAGTTCAAAGAATAGCAAGGAGAGAGAAGAAAGCCTTCCTCAGTCATCAGTACAAAGAAATAGAGGAAAACAACAGAATGGGAAAGACTAGGGGTCTCTTCAAGAAAAGCAGAGATACCAAGGAAACATTTCATGCAAAGATGGGCTCAATAAAGGGCAGAAATAGGACCTAACAAAACAGAAGATATTAAGAAGAGACGGCAAGAATACACAGAACTGTACAAAAAAGATCTTCATGACCCAGATAATCACGATGGTGTGATCACTCTGACACACCTAGAGACAGACATCCTGGGATGTACAGTCAGGTGGGCATTAGGAAGCATCACTGCAAACAAAGCTAGTAGAGGTGATGGAATTCCAGTTGAGCTATTTCAAATCCTGGAAGATGATAGTGTGAAAGTACTGCACTCCATAGCCAGCAAATTTGGACTAGAAAAGATGAGTTTTCATTACAATCCCAAAGAAAAGCAATGCCAAAGAACATTCAAACTACCGCCCTGTTGCACTTATCTCACACACTAGTAAAGTAATGCTCAAAATTCTCCAAGCCAGGCTTCAGAATATGTGAACCATGAACTTCCAGATGTTCAAGCTGGTTTTAGCAAAGGCAGAGGAACCAGAGATCAAATTGCCAACATCCGCTGGATCATCGAAAAATCAATGAGCTTCATAAAAGCCTCTATTTCTGCTTTATTGACTATGCCAAAGCCTTTGTGTGGATCACAATAAACTGTGGAGAATTCTTAAGGAGTTTGCAATACCAGACAACCAGACCTGCCTCTTGAGAAAGCTGTATGCAGGTTAGGAAGCAACAGTTAGAACTGGACATGGAACAACAGCCTGGTTCCAAATAGGAGAAGGAGTACGCCAAGGCTGTACATTGTCACCCTGCTTATTTAACTTATATGCAGAGTACATCATGAGAAATGCTGGGCTGGAAGAAGCACAAGCTGGAATCAAGATTGCTGGGAGAAATATCAATAAGCCCAGATATGCAGATGATACCACCCTATGGCAGAAGTGAAGAAGAACTTAAAGTCTCTTTATCAAAGTGAAAGAGGAGAGTGAAAAAGTCAGCTTAAAGCTCAAAACAATCAGAAAATTAAGGTCATAGCATCCAGTCCCATCACTTCATGGCAAATAGATGGGGAAACAGTGGCTGACTTTATATTTGGGGGCTCTAAAATCACTGCAGATGGTGACTGCAGCCATGAAATTAAAAGATGGTTACTCCTTGGAAGGAAAGTTATGACCAACCTAGATAGCATAAAAAGCAGAGACATTGCTTTGTCCACAAAGGTCCATCTAGTCAAAGCTATGGTTTTTTGGTAGTCATGTATGGATGTGAGAGTTGGACTATAAAGAAAGCTGAGCACTGAAGAATTGATGCTTTTGAACTGTGTGTTGGAGAAGACTCTTGAGAGTCCCTTGGACTACAAGGAGATCCAACCATTCCATCCTAAAGGATTTCAGTTCTGGGTGTTCATTGGACTGATGTTGAAGCTGAAACTCCAATACTTTGGCTACCTGATGCTAAGAGCTGACTCATTTGAAAAGACCCTGATGCTGGGAAAGATTGAGGGCTGGAGGAGAAGGGGATGATAGAGGATGAGATAGTTGGATGGCATCACTGACTCAATGCAAATTGGTTTGGTTAGACTCAGGGCGTTGGTGATGGACAGGGGGCCTGGCGTGCTATGGTTCATGGGGTCACAACAAGTTGGACACCCCTGAGCGACTGAACTGAACTGTGCTGTGCTTTCATCTCCATTTAGTCCCTCACTTGCCATCTGGTTTCTACTCCCAATTGTTTTTCCAACTATGTTTTGTATGCAAACATATTCTTATAGCCTCCCTCCATCTTCTTTTTTCTCATACACTTTTTCTTGACTTAAAGTATTTTGATCATATCTTTTCCTTGACATCTTTAAAAATATTACTGAAATCATATTTTACTTCTCTAACCTATTCATTTTTTGAGAATTTGACTAATTGTGGATGTTCATAAAAAGATGATGCTTAGACCATCAACCCCTCCATCTAAAGCTATGTTTATATTTCAATTAAAATATGACTTTTCTTTCTCCACAAGGATGTATTATCAGAATAAATGCTCTCAGCCTCTCTTTCCATCTAATTAACTCACTCTTCTTAGAGGAGATAAGAGATTTACTCTTACTATTGAGCATCTAACATTTATACTAGAATTTGAGAATTGCTGCATTAAGATAGAATGGGTCCATTTCTCCTTACTTTGTGTTCAGTGTCTTGCCTGCAATTATGTGATAAAGTAAATCTAAAATTAATGTCATCAGCTCTAATATCTCTGCAGACCCAGTTCTTTACATCAATGATAATGGAGTTCTAAATGTGGAGAGATAGTAAGGAGCCCTCCACTTTGATCATTTATTCAAGCTGCATTCTCCAGTTTAATTTTACTAGATGATCTTGTTC
Organism: Bison bison bison; assembly: GCF_000754665.1. Taxonomy (NCBI): domain Eukaryota; kingdom Metazoa; phylum Chordata; class Mammalia; order Artiodactyla; family Bovidae; genus Bison; species Bison bison. The sequence continues at coordinate 135,856 of NW_011494881.1, read as the reverse complement.
TTTCAGACTAGTATGCTGCTGGGTACTTGTCTGACTAGTTAACAAAGCTAACACATTTATCCCCAATTTAAATCCATTCCAGGCCTAGTTCATTGGGCCTATTCTTCATTGGTTATAATCCAAAGAAAGGGGGAAAGAGTATTAGACTTACTGTTTTATCTCCCTGTGCCACTGCAAATATTGAGGGATGGAAAATAAATCCTTATAAATAAAACATAAACACTGGTTTAGGTTTTATCAAAGTATTCAATGTATTGCATAGTGAATTAGGCTTTAGGTGACACCACTATAACTAGCTTTAGCAGACCTAGGTCAAGCAAGAAATAAACTTCACAGTCAGTAGCTTCTTATTCTGTGACCGTGGGCATTACTAAATACCTCGATGGTCTGGACGCTAGATTATCAGGAAAATTTGTTCATGTCCTGGTAAGTGAGTGAAGTCACGAAGTCATGTCTGACTCTTTGTGACCCCATGGACTGTAGCCCACCAGGCCCCTCCATCCATGGGATTCTCCAGGCAAGAACACTGGAGTGGGTTGCCATTTCCTTCTCCAGGGAATCTTCCTGACCCAGGGATTGAACCCAGGTCTCCTGCATTGCAGGCAGATGCTTTAACCTCTGAGCCACCGGGAAGCCAGAAAAGATAACATCACTATATAGGTTAATTAAACATAGTTGAGTTGGTTAAGGAGGTTTGTTTTGTTTGCATTCTCTTATTGTCTAGTCAAGGCTATGGTTTTTCCTGTGGTCATGTATGGACGTGAGAGTTGGACTATGAAGAAGGCTGAGCGCCAAAGTGTTGATGCTTTTGAACTGTGGTGTTGGAGAAGACTCTTGAGAGTCCCTTGGACTGAAGGGAGATCCAACCAGTCCATTCTGAAGGAGATCAGCCCTTGGATTTCTTTGGAAGGAATGATGCTGAAGCTGAAACTCCAGTACTTTGGCCACCTCATGCGAAGAGTTGACTCATTGGAAAAGACTGATGCTGGGAGGGATTGGGGGCAGGAGGAGAAGGGGACGACAGAGGATGAGATGGCTGGATGGCATCACTGACTCGATGGACGTGAGTCTGAGTGAACTCCGGGAGTTGGTGATGGACAGGGAGGCCTGGCGTGCTGCGATTCATGGGGTCCCAAAGAGTAGGATATGACTGACTGACTGAACTGAACTGAACTGACTGATTTTGCCCTCACCAGGATGCAGATGCTTATTTTCAGTCATAGGTACACAGTATAAATTTTATTCTGTTTTATAAGCTCTAATTATTGTTTAATTCAGAGACATCTTATAGGTTAATTATGCTATTAATTTACTATATTTGTAAATAATTATTAACAATAATTATAACAGTAAATAACAAATAAAAATGAGGATCCTTATTGTGTGGGAGATACACTGTTTTCTTAGATTGAGGGAGAGGAATAATTTAATGTAATTTTACAAAAATAAAATGTTGGAAGGAAATTAAAAAGACTTAAACCCAGATCTTCTAGTTGTCAGTTTTGTTCAGTAGAAGGATGAATATTATAAGTTTAAATCCAAAATGATCTTGCAGTCCAAACTGAAACATGGCAAAAAGAAAGACATTAAGACATGTGACTTGACTGATGAAAAGAATTTATTTTGAGAAATATTGAGATCTTAGAGACTAAGCTCTAAGTCTATTTTCCTATTTGCCAATCTACTGATCAATTGATCACTTTATCATCTATGCAATGGAAAAAGAAGGCATACTTTATAGGTAGAACTAGGAAAAAGAGGGAAAAATTGAGTCTTACTGGTTAGGAAGATCACTAAAACTAATAAATAAATAAATAAAAACCCAAGGACAAAAACAAAACAAAGAGGAGATCTCAGATGCCCAATTGATTAATGCCTCCAGAGGGAACTGGGACTTCCAAAATCTATAACAAGGACTCTTTTTTAAGCTATCAATCAGAAATCAATTATAAAAGCAATTGAGAAACATCTTCTTAATGATTAAATTATCTACAAGTTGATTCAACATTTGGACAAGTTTGAAAGAAGAAGAGCTGATAAAATTAATGTGTCATACTTTTAGAATCATTAAATGCATATTAAAGTAGTAGAATTACTATGAGGCCTGGCTGGGGAAATTTAAAGAAATTGTAAACAAAAGCATGTTGTTGTTGTTTAGTCACTAATTCATGTCCAACTCTTTTGTGACCCCATGGACTGTATAGCCTGCCAGGATTCTCTGTCCACGAGATTTCCCAGGCAAGAACACTGGAGTGGGTGACTATTTCCTTCTCCAAAATAAAGGCACAGAGATATGAAAAAGGAAAAACTCAAAATCAAGTGTTCATGAGAGAGAAGATGATTTGAATTTATTTTAATGGCATATGTTTTTGAGAAAGTCAAAGCTCATTATTTGTATATGTCTCATGACAGTAGACTCTGCAAGACAGAATCTGGAGAAGACAGAAGGTAAAGGTTGGACATAAAAGCAAGAAGAAGGAGGGTCTCTAGATCCAGTAAAAAGTGCATGTGGGATGGGTAAGGAAAGGACTAAAATATGAAATGGTTTGAAATGATAAACATATAGTTGGATTTACAATAACTGGGGGGGGAGGTAAATAGTATAATTATAGATAATTATTTGAGGAATAGATGTATAAAGAAAGCACGTTTTGGGTGAAAATTCAATAGCTGGGACTTCCCTGGTTATCTAGTGGTTAGGACTTCACTTTCCAAGGCAGGCGGTGTGGGGTTGATACCTAGTTGGGCAGATAAGATCTCACAAGCCTTGCAGCCAAAAAATCATAAAACAGAAGCAATATTGTAATATTCAATAAAGTATTTAAAAATGGTCCATGTCAAAAAATCTTAAAAAAATTCAGTAGCTGAGGGACAGCAAATTTGAGGGATGACATGTCACAGATGATTTGTCTTCTAGTGGTATACATTAACATAACATCACTAGTTGTTTCATTTCAACAATTTGTGTGGAGATCCTCCAATTGAGACAAAAATAATTCATGCATTTGAAAAATTACAGAAAAGAAAGCAGAATCTGCAAGTATGAAGACAAGCAACCAAAAACATATTAAGGTTACTCTGAGAACAGAGAAGAACAGGACATTATGTCTGTGCATAATGCATGACAATACACTTTGCTTACAGTGTTTTCTGTTACAAATATTGAATGTTCTACTTGGAATGAGGAAAGGAGACAAACCCTATATATTTGCTGTTGTTCAGTCACTAAGTCACGTCCAACTCTTAGCAACCCCAGGGACTACAGTACGTCAGGCTTCCTCATCCTCCACTATCTCCTGGAATTTGTTCAAGTTCATGTTCATTGAATTGATGATGCTATCTAACCATGTCATCCTGTAGATAGAGAAGTCCAAACATTCGGATTCAAAAGCAATATATTAAGTAGTTATAAATATGTGGGATGAGTATTAAAGGGAAAGGGGAGTCCAGAAGATGGGAAGCTGGAGGAGGTGGGTGCCCACCAGTATGTGTATGTTGCAAAAAGATTTCAAATGCTGCCATCTGAGAATAGAGGGTGTATGCTTATATAGAACTCTCTCCTCCAATATTACATGGCAAGCTTAGTATCCCAATTAACGTCTTCATACAAAGAAGCTGAAAAAGATAATGATCTCTCTTTAGCTTCTTTTCAAGCCTCTACCATAATTCTGGATATGCAAACATTGGAGATTTGTCTTATACTCTATATTTTGTTCAAGAAAAATTATCTCTTGGAATGACTGTATGACTTGAAAATTATAGATGTGTGTAGTATTATAAGCATGTAGACATACTTATGACTCCTGACGATTTAAGGAAATTTGGAATAAGCAAAAAGGATACTAGGCATCTCCAAAGGAAGAATATGCATTACTTGGTATAGCCTTCTAGGTTATCCATTCTGGCCATTAAATTCCTCTGAGCTATTTTACAATTGTTTAAATCACAGGTATGTTATAGCAATGCAAAATTAATTTTGTCTGTAGGTATTCAAAAGAATCCTGATTGGCAGTGGGAAAACCCTTTTCTCATCTTGAAAGGCCATTTTTACATCCATTTACATGTTTATTTCAATATTTCTGACATATAAACCTATTTGTTCTTTGGATTATCCTTTGAACTAGTTGTAATTACTAACCAGTTCTCACATCAGTGTGAATAAAATAAAAACTTGAATGTATTCATCTTATGTGAGAATCCTGGTTTTATCCTCTTTTAATATTAAATCCATTAATAGGCTCTTTTGAAAAAGAAGACAAGACAGGATTGGGTTGCAATTGGATTAATTTAAATCTGGAGCATTCAGAGAAGCCAACTTTATTCTACTGGGAAGAAAATACAGGAAAGTGAACCAAGGAGCTGAGTCTTCATCTGTTAAGATACACTGGTGGAAACTGAGCAAACAAATAGGGAACATGTTTGGCTTTTAATATCTTTGAATTTTAGCTTAAGGGTATGTTGTTTTTATGTGGAAATTGAATAATGTGAGTCTGATAGTGTTCAAATTTGAGCTTTTGTTCGTTATATACTTGAGTTCATTGTGTAATCTCTGGTGAGTTACACTGAACAACATGGTTGGTATAATTTGAAACACATAATGACCTGTGGTACAACATAACTTGACAGAATTTGGGTCTTTCTTAGGGTATAAACTAAAATCTCTAGTAATGGTCACAGAGAAATCCCAAGGACCATTGTTAGAAACCACAGGAATGGCCTTATGGAGACTCAAGTTTCTAATTAATACCATACTTGGCTACTGAGATAGAGACGAAAACAAGAATGGATATTCTACCTTTACCCTCATGTTTCTACCAAGCAGCAGTTCTCAGGATGTGGTCCCATAAGTAACAACATCTCATCACTCAAAAACTTGTTAGAAATGCAAATGTGGAACCCCACTCCAAACTCACAGAATCAAAGGAGCCTGTTGGGCTATAGTCCATGGGGTCACAAAAATAACTCCAGCAACAGGGTTAATTAAAAGGGCACACACAGTTCATCCCTTGGCTGTACGGTCCCTTGAGTGTGCCCACACCTAATCACAGTGAACACCTGCATTTCCTCTCTCCCTATGGTAAGCAAACTAATTCCTTCTACTTTCCATATTTTCTAGTGATAATAAAATAAAGTAGGTGATTCAGGATGTATAGACCTGGTTTTCATTTGAAGGGAATGTAGAATGCTTACACCTTGGCTTCAAGTCCAAAGCAGTCTCACTAATTCAACTCTACTGAATAGTTGTAGATGTTGGGGGTTGCTAGATCCTTGCCTGTCCCATTTAGCAAATATTTCCCAATCTATCCCAGATATTGCCCATGTGTCTAATACATTCTGAACATTTTACAAGTGCTAAATCAATGAATTAAGCTTTTGGAAAAAATGGTTTTAAGTGTAAAATAACTGGGAGAATTCTGCATCCCTGAATCTTTCTTAAACTGCTAGAGGATGAGCTTCGGCAAAAAGCTTCAACCTTCAGCAAAAAAGACTGATGGTAACACTTTAACATATATGTGTAGACACAAGACTAAAATGAAAGTGGAAATGAGAGCAGGTGAATACACAAAATAATGGAGATGCTAATAAAATATATTTATTTAATAAATCAATTTCTACCTTCACATATACTGTAAGATACTTAATACCTATAATTTAAAATTCTGCAGGGACTTTCATGGTCGTCAGATAGTTAAGACTTCCACTAAAGGGGGCATGGGTTTGAATCCTGGTTGGGGAACTAAGATCCCTCATGACCTGTGATATGGCCAAAAAATAACAAGTAAGCAAATAAAATAATGAAAAAAAATGCAGGGAGAGAGATAAATTCCCCCATGTTAGGAATATCTTTAAAAATAAAATTATCCACCATTTTTGATATTCAGACATTCTTTTAAATTTTGCATATACTGTAAGAACAGAACTCATATCTATTAGTTTTGCTTTAGATAGTTATCTTTCAGAACTCTTAAATATAAGGACAATGTAAATATTTATTTACCTTCATCTATGCCATTAATAACACTTTGATTTCCTTAGGTAGATCTAAGTTTCTTTTAAATATATTACTTTCATCTGAAGAATCCTTCAACATTTTTTAGTTGAGGTTGGTTGGCAGTTAATTATCTTTTTTTCTTTATATGAAAAATGTCCATTTCTCCTTTATTATTTTAAAGTTATTTTCAACTAGTATGGAATTCTGATTGATAGTTGCTTTTTTTTTTAATACTTTAAATATTTAATTTTCTTCAGGCTTGCCCCTGTTTTTATTTTTTTTATTAGCAACCTATTATAATTATTTTTTATTTATATTTCATTTTTTCTGATTGTTAAGATTTTTTGTTTATATCTGGTTTTCATCAGCTTAAATAAGATATGTTAAAGTGCATGTGTGTGTATGTGTATCTGTGTGTATGTGTGTGCATGTTTGCATTTTTGTTAGCATTTTTCATAATCTGATGACCTATGAGTGCCTTTGATATGTGGTTTGCTATTTATCATTAATTTTGGACAATTTTCAAACAGTATCTTCTAAAATATTTATTCCATTCTTATTTCCTTGACTTTTTTTTTCTAGATTCCGTCATCTAAAAATGAACCCAACTGCATTAAAAGTCGTTGATATAATCACAGTTAAGAATATTGAATAGAAAATAACTCATCTAAGTACATTTGAACACGGAATTTTGACTACATACTGGAAAGTTAAAAGCAAAAAGTAAAAAGTACTGCATTTAGCAAATATGTTTTTCAAAGGTTTAAATACGCTAACAACTTTGAAGACATTTATCATGAAATATAAAGTATTCCAGGATTGAGTAAATAAGGAAATACCTGAAGAAATGAGAGGTTTCTTATGTTGCATGAAGGAATTTAAAACATAGAGATTAGAATAAACCCTATGGAATTAGAGTGGATTCAGAGAGATTAACGTGAAATCATACCTTGTATATAATGTTGTTTTTTAGTTTCTAAGCCATATCCAAATCTTTTGCAACCCCATGGACTGTAACCCACCAGGCTCCTCTGTTCATGCGATTACCCAGGCAAGAATATTGGATTGAGTTGCCATTTCCTTCTCCAGGGGATCTTCCTGAACCAGGGATTGAACCCCCATCCCCTGAATTGGTAGGTGGATTCTTTACCACTGAGCCATCAGTGAAGCTCCTTGTATGTACAGATAAATATATAAATAGATTCAGTTATATGTATGCATATCTGCTTAGAGGACTTGGAGGCAAAACATACATACACACAAGGTAATGAGAATATCTAGTGCCCATATCTTATTTTCTAAATATTACTGACTAATTTGGGTTTCTCAGATAGCTCAGTGGTAAAGAATTCATCTGCCAATGCAGAAACCCCAGGAGACACAGGTTCAATTCCTGGGTTGGGAAGATACCCTGGAGGAGGAAATGAAAACTCACTCCAGTATTCTTGCCTGGAAAATCCCATGGACAGATCCTGACGGGCTACAGTCCATAGGGTAGCAAAGAGTCAGACATGACTAAGTGACTGAGCATACACACAAATATAAAGATTGCTGGGCAGGGAAAACACAGATGATCCTGGAATATTTTATAGTAATGGAAAGTAAGAAATACCCAGAATATGATATTATGCCAATAGGCAACAATTTGAAGGGGCCTCCAATGGACAAGTCTGAGATAATGTAAACAAAATACACATGATTTCATTCTAATATAAATAGAATAAAATAAATATCCACAATATTAGTATCAATAAATAAGCTAAGATAACAAAACTCTTACTAGTAACAATTTGATTTCATAAATACAGAAAGAATATCAGAAATAGAAAAAGTAAGGAGCTTGTTGGCCTCAGTCCATAGGATCACAAAGAGTCACACATAACTGAAGTGACTTAGCATGCATGCATGCACAGTAATAATTTTTATCAGACAAGATCATCACTGTATTCTAAAATTGGTGATAAAAATATGATAGCAGTATATTTTCATAGGCACAAAATATCTTCACACAACATACTTAAAAATACAGGGAAAAATAGTAACTGTACAGGGGATAAAATTGACACACATCATCTTAACCAAATTACTAAAGCGATCATCACCAATAATAAGGCATATTAATGTTATGTGCCTTCTGGTGTGCTCTACTGAGAAGACTATACCTCAGAGTATCACATGGTAGCATTTCTGCTAAAAACACATTACCTTAATTTTTTCATGATGAAAAAAATATCAGTCAAACCCAATCTGTGGGACCTTCAATAAAATAATTGGACAATATTCTTCAAAATTTTTCTTGTCATGAATAAAAAAGAGGAAATGCCATAGACTAGGGAAGACTAAAGGAACATGACAATGAAATATCAGAAATGGATTGTGATCTCCAAAATATATAAGCAGCTCATGCAGCTCAATATCAGTAAAACAAGAAACCCAGTTAAAAACTTGGCAGAAGAGTGGATACATGTATATATATGACTGAGTACCTGTGCTGTTCATTTGAAACTACCACAACATTGTTAACTGGCTCTACCCAACACAAAACAAAAAGTTTAAACTATGCAAACAAACAATCCCTTTTAAAATTACATCAAGGAAAAAAACTTACTTAGGACTAAACTTCATCAAGCAGGTGAAAGTCTTATATGCTGAGAACTATGAAACATTAATAAAGGAAATTGAAGATGTTTCAAAGAAATGGAAAGATACCCCACTCTCTTGGATTGGGAAATTTAATACTGTGATGATGGCTAAACTTCTCATAGCAATCTACATATTTAAGGTGAATCCTATCAAATTACCCAAGACACTTTTCACTGAACTAGAATTAATAATCCTAAAATGTATATGGAACTATAGAAGAGCCAGAATTGCCAAAGCAACCTGGAGGCACAATACTGCAAAGCTACATTGCAAAGCTATATCAATCAAAATAGCATTTGTTATTGGCACAAAAATAGACACATGGATCAGTGGGACAGAATAGAGAGCCCGTAAATAAACCCACACTACTACTACTACTACTCCTGCTACTAAGTCGCTTCAGTCGTGTCCAACTCTGTGCGACCCCATGGACTGCAGCCTACCAGGCTTTTCCATCCATGGGATTCTCCAGGCAAGAACACTGGAGTGGGTTTCCATTTCCTTCTCCAATGCATGAAAGTGGAAAGTGAAAGT
>NW_011494881.1:126288-126587 GCF_000754665.1 Bison bison bison | reverse complement strand
ATAAAAAAAAAAAAAAAACACATAAAGACTACAAAAACCTTGTGCATCCCCTGTATACATTCAGAAAAAAAAAGAAATGCAAACAAACAATCCCTTTTAAAATTACATCAAGGAAAAAAACTTACTTAGGACTAAACTTCATCAAGCAGGTGAAACTCTTATATGCTGAGAACTATGAAACATTAATAAAGGAAATTGAAGATGTTTCAAAGAAATGGAAAGATACCCCACTCTCTTGGATTGGGAAATTTAATACTGTGATGATGGCTAAACTTCTCATAGCAATCTACATATTTAAG
>NW_011494881.1:124859-126188 GCF_000754665.1 Bison bison bison | reverse complement strand
TTTTTCATGATGAAAAAAATATCAGTCAAACCCAAGCTGTGGGGACCTTCAATAAAATAATTGGACAATATTCTTCAAAATTTTCTTGTCATGAATAAAAAAGAGGAAATGCCATAGACTAGGGAAGACTAAAGGAACATGACAATGAAATATCAGAAATGGATTGTGATCTCCAAAATATATAAGCAGCTCATGCAGCTCAATATCAGTAAAACAAGAAACCCAGTTAAAAACTTGGCAGAAGAGTGGATACATGTATATATATGGCTGAGTCCCTGTGCTGTTCATTTGAAACTACAACATTGTTAACTGGCTCTACCCAACACAAAATAAAAAGTTTAAAGTTTAAAAAAAAAAATGGGCAGAAGACCTAAACAGACATTTCTCCAAAGAAGACATACAGATGGCCAATGAATACATGAAAAAATGTTCAACATTGCTCATTACTAGAGAAATTCAAATCAAAACTACAATGAGGTATCACCTCAGACCAGTCAGAATGGTTATTGTCAAAAAATCTACAGACAATAAATGCTAGAGAGGATGTAGAGAAAAGAGAATTCTCTTGCACTGTTGGTAGGAATATAAATTGATACAGTTACTATGGAGAATAGTATGGAGATTCCTTAACAAGCTAGGAATAAAACTACCATATGACCCAGCAATCTCACTACTGGGCATATACCCTGAGAAAACCATAATTCAAAAGGACAGGTGCACCCCAATGTTCATTGCAGCACTACGTTTACAATAGCCAGGACATGGAAGCAATCTAGATGTCCATCAACAGATGAATGGATCAACTTGTAGTACAAATATATGCAGTGGAATTCTACACATCCATAAAAAGGAATAAATTTGAGTCCATGGTAGTCAGTTGGATTAACCTAGAGTCTGTTATTCAGAGTGAAGTCAGAAAGAGAAAACACAAATATATATTAATTCATATATATGGAATCTAGAAGAATGGTACTGATGAAACCTATTTACAGGGCAGGAATAGATGCAAACATACAGAATGGACTTGTGGACACAGTGGGGGAAGAAAAGGGGGGACAAATTGAGAGGGAAGTATTAACGTATATATATACACACACACTCAGTTCAGTTCAGTCGCTCAGTCCTGTCCGACTTTTTGCGACCCATGAATTGCAGCACGCCAGGCCTCCCTGTCCATCACCAACTCCCAGAGTTCACTCAGACTCACGTCCATTAAGTCAATGATGCCATCTAGCCATCTCATCCTCTGTTGTCCCCTTCTCCTCCTGCCCCCAATCTCTCCTAGCATCAGAGTCTTTTCCAATGAGTCAACTCTTCGCATGAGGTGGC
>NW_011494881.1:124448-124759 GCF_000754665.1 Bison bison bison | reverse complement strand
AATAATCCTAAAATGTATATGGAACTATAGAAGAGCCAGAATTGCCAAAGCAACCTGGAGGCACAATACTGCAAAGCTACATTGCAAAGCTATATCAATCAAAATAGCATTTGTTATTGGCACAAAAATAGACACATGGATCAGTGGGACAGAATAGAGAGCCCGTAAATAAACCCACACTACTACTACTGCTACTAAGTCGCTTCAGTCGTGTCCAACTCTGTGCGACCCCATGGACCGATGCCTACCAGGCTTTTCCATCCATGGGATTCTCCAGGCAAGAACACTGGAGTGGGTTGCCATTTCCTTCT
>NW_011494881.1:123910-124348 GCF_000754665.1 Bison bison bison | reverse complement strand
TCTAAGTACATTTGAACACGGAATTTTGACTACATACTGGAAAGTTAGAAGTAAAAAGTACTACATTTAGCAAATATGTTTTTCAAAGGTTTAAATATGCTAACAACTTTGAAGACATTTATCATGAAATATAAAGTATTCCAGGATTGAGTAAATAAGGAAATACCTGAAGAAATGAGAGGTTTCTTATGTTGCATGAAGGAATTTAAAACATAGAGATTAGAATAAACCCTATGGAATTAGAGTGGATTCAGAGAGATTAACGTGAAATCATACCTTGTATATAATGTTGTTTTTTAGTTTCTAAGCCATATCCAAATCTTTTGCAACCCCATGGACTGTAACCCACCAGGCTCCTCTGTTCATGCAATTACCCAGGCAAGAATATTGGATTGAGTTGCCATTTCCTTCTCCAGGGGATCTTCCTGAACCAGGGAT
>NW_011494881.1:119823-121599 GCF_000754665.1 Bison bison bison | reverse complement strand
TTTGCATTTAACATAATTTTCTATAGGGGAAACAGTGTTTTATTATAAGAAATTAAATTTATTTTATGTCCAAGTATTTCTAAGACCAATGAGATTGCTTTTAATATTTTAATTAATAATGGACAATATTTATTGAACAGCTGTGATATTCTTAGAACTGTCATTAATTTATTACTTAAACTGTGTCATGTAATCATAAAAAACATACTGACTTCTACTGACAAATAATGTAACAGGCATAGTGATGTAAATAACTAGAGTTTGATGACTGTCATCTTCAAAAAAAAAAAAGACCACCAGTAAAACTACTGACTAATCAAATTTAGCTCTTACTTAACTTAGCTTTTTTAAAGAAGAAAACATCACAATTGGGCAACATTTGTAATGTAATAGTTTAGGGTTGGTAGACACAGCAAGAATCTGCCTGCAATGAAGGAGACATGGGTTTGATCCCTGGGTTAAGATCCCCTGAAGAACGAATGGCAACCCACTCCAGTATTCTTGCCAGGAGAATTCCATGGACAGAGGTAACCAGCAGGCTACAGTCCATAGCGTAGCAAAGAGTCAGACAGGACGGAGAGACTAAAACTTTCACTTATTCTTTCAGACACCAGCAAACTGAGACCCTAAAAGGAATATATGTAAGTAAAATGTTCTATGAAAAGTAAGCTGTTTTCCCAGACGAGCGAAATATTTGTTCAGATAAATTGCTTTGCAGTCAAGTTATTTATCAGCTTAACTGCCCTCTTCTTGTCAAGAAATCCCTAGAAAAAATTACTGATCTCTACCCAATCCCAATAACTAAGCTATGTGCAGAGAGCTTATTTCATATAGGGAGCATCTTGGAAAAAAAATTATTAATGAAAATAATAATACTATGATATATCTTCATTATTTCTGCTTTAAATATTGGAGAAGTGTTAGAACTTCATAAAATATAAACCTAAAAGACAAAGAATATAATTCCTAAGTTATGCTTTTAAAAAATAGCTCAAAAGACAAAAAGCAACTGTGTGGTATAGAAGTCATGAACTAAGGGTTGACTTTTTGTAATAAGGAGTTCATGATCTGAGCCACAGTCAGTTCCCAGTCTTTTTTTGCTGACTGTATAGAGCTTCATTATCTTTGGCTGCAAAGAATACAATCAATCTGATTTTGGTATTGACCATCTGGTGATATCCATGTGTAGAGTCAACTCTTGTGTTGTTGGAAGAGGGTGTTTGCTATGACCAGTTCATTCTCTAAGCAAAACTCTGTTAGTCTTTGCCCCGCTAAAGTTTGCTCTTGGCAGAACTCTGTTGGCCTTTGCAGAAGATATTAAGAAGAGGTTGAGAGAATACACAGAAGAACTATACAAAAAAGATCTTCATGACCCAGATAACCACGATGGTGGGATCACTCATCTAGGGCCAGACATCCTGGAATGCAAAGTCAAGTGGACCTTAAGAAGCATCACTACAAACAAAGCTAGTTGAGGGGATGGAATTCCAGTTGAACTCTTTCAAATCTTAAAAGATAATGCTGTTAAAGCGCTACACTCAATATGCCAGCAAATTGGTAAAACTCAGCAGTGGCCACAGGACTGGAAAAGGTCAGTTTTCATTCCAATCCCAAAGAAAGGCAATGTCAAAGACTGTTCAGACTACCACACAACTGGACTTATTTCACACGCTAGCAACATAATGCTCAAAATTCTCCAAGCCAGGTTTCAACAGTACGTGAACCATGAACTTCCAGATGTTCAAGCTGGATTTAGAAAAGGCAGAGGAACCAGAG
>NW_011494881.1:117455-119723 GCF_000754665.1 Bison bison bison | reverse complement strand
TTCACCGAATGAACAGCAAGACAGGATACTGAAAACTGTCATCCCAAAGGTAAAGGGCTATCTATGGAATAAAGAATAAGAAGGAAGACGTTCTGACGCTTATGATACGTAGGGAGTGTGGGGAACGTGGGGACCATGGGGAAAGGTGATTGGGAAAGGTGTATAATCATGGTTCTGCACAGGCATAACTAATCTGTAGGCTTCTGCACGTTTAATTTCAATCTTAACCAGTTTAGCTCAGACTAGACACAGCTGACTCCAAATCTCTAAAAAACATCTCAGGTTATCGTTTAGGACATTATCATCTAGGACACCTGCCTCTTGGAAGACCTGCAAGTCTTTTGTAGCAATAATTGAAACGAGCTTGATTAGTGAAGGCAGGTTAAGTGAATTTGACTAATAATTACCCACAGTTTCAACAATGTGAAGCTCTGGGCACTCAGAAGGAGCCGCCACTGCCACTGATTTTATTTGTCCACATCCTTAAAAACATGATAATGCTCAAAAGGTCAATATCAGCCTATGAGTGAGTCTGCATAAACTGTCACCAGAAAACCCTTTTGTCCCTTCTACCTTCCAAATCTCACTTGAGTGCTTCTTAATTGAAGGCTCTAAACAGGAAAACTATGTAGAAGGGATTCTATAAAATTTAGTTCCAGAATCCCCATGAATGGAGATGAGAGTTCACAATGGATAATAGAGTTAAAGTTCATTAATATTTTAAAGTAGGTCCATTTGCTTATCATGATGTATATAATCTAATTATTTTGTACTTAATGCTGTTTACACTGATATCACAGCCCAGAGTTTGATAAACACTAGCTTAATGAGTGAAATTATCTGATTATGCACAAACAAATTTCAACATGGCTTTAGTCTCCATAAATTTGATATTTGACCTTATAAAACTCTAAGATGAGAAAGGTCTAGATTTCTCTGTCAAAATGTGGGCCTAAGAGGATAGCTGCTTGTGCTGATAACAAATGAAGGAGAAGGGGAAACAGAATAGGGGGGAAAAGTGGAAGACGAGGAAGAGAAAAAGGAAGAAGACAAAGAGGAGGAAGAGGAAGAAGCCAACTGCTGATTAAACATTTTACCCATTCTCATCCAAAGATATTTCATCTGTGTGCTTTTAAATAATTTAAGAATTGGAAAGTCAGTCCCTGTGGCTATGTCTGTGACATCAATAAAAACACCACTCAGTTCTGAAGAAATGTGATTCATGAAATGGTATAAATAAGATCTCTGGAAAAATGCAAACATTTCCCATCACATTGAGGATAGAAATTTAGCTAAGTTGAAAACTCAGGTAACTTGTTAATAGGACTTGACAAAGTTTCTCATATGACTCATAATAAAAATTTTAAATAAAAGAGAACCAAAGGCTTTTACAGAAATGTTTGTGACACATTAGGCAATAAATTCACTAATGTGACTAACGAATATGGATGTTTGCTCTATTGGTCATTATGAGAATTTTATGAAACATTTTTCTGTTTTGAATGTAAATTTAACAGGTAAAATAACTTTATATTTAGTTTCCTGCAATGTAGTTCCTCACAATCTAAAGATGGTTTTGACTTGACCAGATGTGAAAACATACTGAAGCAAAAAAAAAAAAAGAGGCCAAATTTAGACAGACTCTAACGTGTTTGTGAAAGCTGTACTGTTGCATCAGATTTGTTCTATCAACCTGTGAATAAAAGCACTTTTAATGAAGGAATAAAAACATGTTGGCCATATTTTAACAGTTCAATAAAAAGGTAATGCTGCATTAATTTTATAGGTGGATTCTACCAGGGCAACAAGAAATCTGTTTTCCTTGGGTAATTATCAGTTACTCTTTCTCACTCTGTTTTCTGTTGCTCTAGATATTATTGTCCTTCAATCAGATTTGTGTTTTCATATTTTCATAGGTTTATTTCTCTCCGAGAAATGTTTACATTCCTTTCATTAGAGTATCTCACATAAAAGATGGTTGAAAGTATATTTGTTAATTTTTTTATTCCTTTTAAAATTTATCACCTAACTGAGGAAACTGCACCTAGTGTTCAATAAAATACATTATCGAGTCACCTCATCTGGTTTAAATAATTAGGTTAAAGTAAAAGAAGTTAAGAAATAGTTGAACATAATTTGCATTTAACATAATTTTCTATAGGGGAAACAGTGTTTTATTATAAGAAATTAAATTTATTTTGTGTCCAAGTATTTCTAAGACCAATGAGATTGCTTTTAATATTTTAATTAATAATGGACAATATTTAT
>NW_011494881.1:116461-117355 GCF_000754665.1 Bison bison bison | reverse complement strand
CCTCTAAAGGAGAACATAGGCAAAATATCCTCTGACATAAATTTTTACCAACGTTTTCTTAGGTCAGTTCCCAAGGCAATAGATAAAACAAAAATAAACAAATGGGATCTAATCAAACTTAAAAGCTTTTGTACCGCAAAGAAAACCATCAACAAAAGGAAAAGACAACCTATAGATTGGGAGAAAATATTTGCAAATAATGCGACCAACAAAGGCTTCATTTCCAAATTATACAAGCAGCTCATACAACTCTTCAGGGAACTTTCCCAACCCAGGGATTGACCCAGGTCTCCTGCATTGCAGGCAGCAGGGAAGCCCAACAACCACCATACAACTCACACACACACACACCAAAAAAGCTATTAAAGTGTTTTCATCAGAGAAATCATAACATTAGATTTATATATACATCTTTGAAAGTGTTGGTGGAATTAAAAAAAAAAGCCACGTTTAAAACTATAACTCATTGGAACTCACCTGGAGGCCATCACAAGTCTCAGCGCTTTATAGGAAAACACTGAAGGCTGACCACAGTCTCAACTTTATGACAGAATGAAGCTGGTAAATCTTAGCGTTACTCACTGGTTCAGAGACGATATTACTGAACCAGGTTCCTTTCGCCAAATGAACAGCAAGACAGGATACTGAAAACTGTCATCCCAAAGGTAAAGGGCTATCTATGGAATAAAGAATAAGAAGGAAGACGTTCTGACGCTTATGATACGTAGGGAGTGTGGGGAACGTGGGGACCATGGGGAAAGGTGATTGGGAAAGGTGTATAATCGTGGTTCTGCACAGACATAACTAATCTGTAGGCTTCTGCATGTTTAATTTCAATCTTAACCAGTTTAGCTCAGACTAGACACAGCTGACTCCAAATCTCTAAAAAACATC
>NW_011494881.1:115696-116361 GCF_000754665.1 Bison bison bison | reverse complement strand
AAAGTGAAGTCGCTCAGTCGTATCCGACTCTTAGCGACCCCATGGACTGCAGCCTACCAGGCTCCTCCATCCATGGGATTTTCCTGGTAACAGTACTGGAATGGGGTGCTATTGCCTTCTCCCAAACCCACACACCTATGGTCAATTAATCTTTGACAACAGAGAAAAGGATATTCAATGGGGAAAAGACAATCTTTTCAGCAAGTGGTGCTGGTAAAGTTGGACAGTCTCATGCAAATCAATGAAGACTAGAACACACCGTTAAACCATACACAAAAGTAAGTTCAAAATGGTTTAAAGACTTAGCCCACAAGGCTCCTCTATGCATAGGATTCTCTAGGCAAGAATACTGGAGTGGGTTGCCATTCCCTTCTCCAGAGGATCTTTCTGACCCAGGGATTGAACCCAAGTCTTCTGCATTGCAGGCAGATTCTTTACCATCTGAATATAAGACAGAACACCATAAAACCTCTAAAGGAGAACATAGGCAAAATATCCTCTGACATAAATTTTACCAACGTTTTCTTAGGTCAGTCTCCCAAGGCAATAGAATAAAAACAAAAATAAACAAATGGGATCTAATCAAACTTAAAAGCTTTTGTACCGCAAAGAAAACCATCAACAAAAGGAAAAGACAACCTATAGATTGGGAGAAAATATTTGCA
>NW_011494881.1:113943-114876 GCF_000754665.1 Bison bison bison | reverse complement strand
GATTGCAAGGAGATCCAACCAGTCTATTCTGAAGGAGATTAGTCCTGGGTGTTCATTGGAAAGACTGATGTTGAAGCTAAACCTCTGATACTTTGGCCACCTGATACGAAGAACTGACTCACTGGAAAAGACCCTGATGGTGGGAAAGATCGAAGGCAGGAGGAGAAGGGGACAACAGAGGATGAGGTGGTAGGATGGTATCGCCAAGTCGATGGACATGAGTTTGAGCAAACTCTGGAGTTGATGATGAATAGAGAAGCCTGGCATGCTTCAGTCCCTGGCATTATAAAGAGTCAGACACAACTGAGTGACTGAACTGATGGTTTCAATTAAGTTAGGAACTTCGGTAGACCATTAGCTAAATACATGACCAATATGTTCTTGGTCTAATAAGAGAGTGTGAATTTGACATTGACTATGTTTCTGCTCCATTTCGCAGTATAGTTTTTATAATATATATGATATAAATAAACATATGTTGAGCCATTAGTCTTGGGGGCATTTTTCTTGGAGGAATTTAATTATAGAAGTCTTTGAAACTGATATTATGAAATGTTTCAAGCAAATAAAGCAAACCAAAAAAAATGTAAGTTGTACTTTGGAAAATATAAAACTGGCACAACCACACTTTGCTGCAAGATAGTCAGGTAAACGTGTGTCACTTGTCACGGACCAATCACACTTTAAGTTTATTTGACCAGTCAAAACCTAAGAATTCTTTGGTCTTTTGCCAATAATTGAAATCTATATTTAAACTACTCATATACAGTACTCTTCTTGTAATGTAAAATGCCCATGAGCTAGGATAAAATAGCCTTTATCAGCTATTGGCAAAATCAAGTTAACCTTTCACCTATAACTCTATCCTAAGTCATATCTTGTGGTAGCCTGACACTTAATCCCTAAATTATGCATTTTCCCATCAAAGCTTTC
>NW_011494881.1:112015-113843 GCF_000754665.1 Bison bison bison | reverse complement strand
ACAGATTGCAAGGAGATCCAACCAGTCTATTCTGAAGGAGATTAGTCCTGGGTGTTCATTGGAAAGACTGATGTTGAAGCTAAACCTCTGATACTTTGGCCACCTGATACGAAGAACTGACTCACTGGAAAAGACCCTGATGGTGGGAAAGATCGAAGGCAGGAGGAGAAGGGGACAACAGAGGATGAGGTGGTAGGATGGTATCGCCAAGTCGATGGACATGAGTTTGAGCAAACTCTGGAGTTGATGATGAATAGAGAAGCCTGGCATGCTTCAGTCCCTGGCATTATAAAGAGTCAGACACAACTGAGTGACTGAACTGATGGTTTCAATTAAGTTAGGAACTGTCTACTGTCTTCTCTGATGCTTTACTGGCAGCCATGCCTCAGGCATTAGGGTATCATTTGTTTTCTATCAATCACTCATTGATGAATTTCTGAAAGCAAAAAGAATACCCTGCCTAGGAAGAATTCTGGAATCCAGTTTCTAATGTTGTTTACATTGTAAGGCTCAAAACACAAATGCACGGAAACAGGTGAATCACCCAGTTATTTGACCAATATTGTTAAAGGTTTAACCCACACAGAGTGCAAGTTTTAGATGCAAATTAGAATGTTGCTACACTAAAAATCTAAAAGTATTTTCTTTGAAAAAGACATCTTGTTCTGATGCAGGGTCATACCAGTTCCAGAACTCTGCCATTAGTTATAACTAGCATTTAGGTCCTTTCCTAGTCATGTTGCTAGAGGCCCAGGTGTTTTGTGCTGGTTTTGTTACCTGAAAACTGGGTTTAGCTCTTGGCAAGTATCTAGTCATAGACCACAACCAAGTTAAGGATCAAGACAAGAGAGGATTTTATTCTTTTCAACAAGTAAGGAGAACTCCAGAGCTTTTCCCCAAGGCTGTGATGTGTGCTCAGTCACTCAGTCGTGTCTGACTCTTTGTGACTCCATGGACTGTAGCCTGCCAGGCTCCTCTCTCCATGGGGAATCTCTAGGCAAGATACTGGAGTGGGTTGTCATGCCCTTTTCCAGGGGATCTTCCCAATGCAAAGATTAAACCCAGGCCTCCCGCATTGCAGGTGGATTCTTTACCAGCTTAGCTACCAGGGAATCATTTCCCAAAGCAGAGTCTCCCACAAAAGCAAGATTTGGAATCTTTTAAGCTAAGAGTGGATGCATATATGTGAAGGGCAGGTATAGTTATTCCTTGTAGAGAGACAGAGTCCTAGGTGTGCTTTGATGCTGAAAAGGAAATTTGATCAAAGGATCGGGGCAAAGGTCATTCTGTGCTGACACAGTCCAGGCTCTGACTGACTGAAGTCATGAGGGCCAGCAAGGGTTGGCCTCATTGATTCTCAGGCTCCAACTTAAAGAAAAATGCACAACATACAAGTTGTAACAAACTAAGTTCTACTCAGAGCTTTACCTAAGACTATTCCAGATGTTCAAGCTTGTTTTAGAAAAGGCAGAAGAACAAGAGATCAAATTGCCAACAACCGCTGGATCATTGAAAAAGCAAGAGAGTTCCAGAAAAACATCTATTTCTGCTTTATTGACTATGCCAAAGCCTTTGACTGTGTGAATCACAATAAACTGTGGAAAATTCGGAAAGAGATGGCACCTGACATGCCTCTTGAGAAACCTGTATGCAGGTCAGGAAGCAACAGTTGGAACTGGACATGGAACAACAGACTGGTTCCAAATAGGAAAAGGAGTATGTCAAGGCTGTATATTGTCACCCTGCTTATTTAACTTATATGCAGAGTACATCATGAGAAGCGCTGGGCTGGAAGAAACACAAGCTGGAATCAAGATTGCTGGGAGAA
>NW_011494881.1:110957-111915 GCF_000754665.1 Bison bison bison | reverse complement strand
ATTCTCCAAGCCAGGTTTCAACAGTACATGAACCATGAACTTCCAGATGTTCAAGCTGGATTTAGAAAAGGCAGAGGAACCAGAGATTATATTGCCAACATGCATTGGATCATAGAGAAGGCAAGAGAGTTCCGGTAAAACATCTACTTCTGCTTTACTGATTACACCAAAGCCTTTGACTGTGTGGATCACAACAAATGGAAAACTCTGAAAGAGATAGGAATACCAGACCACCTGAACTGGCTTCTAAGAAATCTATGTGCAGGTCAAAAAGCAACAGTTAGAACCAGACATGGAACAACAGACTGGTTCCAAATTGGGAAAGGAGTACGTCAAGGCTGTATATTGTCACTCTGCTTAATTTAACTTATATGCAGGATACATCATGTGAAATGCTGGACTGGATGAACCACAAGCTGGAAACAAGATTGCCAGGAGAAATATCAATAACCTCAGATATGCAGATGATACCACCCTTATGATAGAAAGAGAAGAACTAAAGAGCATCTCAAGGAGAATGGAAAAGTTGACTTAAAACTCAACATTCAAAAAACGAAAATCATGGCATCCAGTTCCATCATTTCATGGCAAACAGATGGGGAAACAATGGAAACAGTGACAGACTTTATTTATTTGGACTCCAAAATCACTGAAAATGGTGACTGCAACCATGAAATTAAAATATTCTTGTTCCTTGGAAGGAGAGCTATGACCAACCTTAATATGCTAGACAGCATATTAAGAAGCAGAGACCTTACATTCCTAACAAAGTCCATCTAGTCAAAGCTAAGGTTTTCCCAGTAGTCATGTATGGATGTGAAAGTTGGACTATAAAGAAAGCTGAGGGCTGAAGAATTGATGCTTTTGAACAGTAGTGTTGGAGAAGACTCTTGAGAGTCCCTTGGATTGCAAGGAGATCCAACCAGTCTATTCTGAAGGAGATTAGTCCTGGGTGTTC
>NW_011494881.1:110219-110857 GCF_000754665.1 Bison bison bison | reverse complement strand
GTTTAAAAATAAAATAAAAATTAAGAGAAAAAATAAAAAAAATAAAAAAAAAAGAAAAATTTACTATGCTGTAAGTACTCTTTACTTCACATGTACCCAGTGGTTTCTCTCTTCATCAGTCGATAGCACATGCTTTCATATCCTCACTATCATGTCTTGTTTTCTATCATCTTTTCTAATCTTGACACGACCCTGCGCCCTTAGGAGGAAAAAAAAAAGTTAACAAAACAAATGTGCACCTCTTTGTTTATTTATCAACTGTCTTCTCTGATGCTTTACTGGCAGCCATGCCTCAGGCATTAGGGTATCATTTGTTTTCTATCAATCACTCATTGATGAATTTCTGAAAGCAAAAAGAATACCCTGCCTAGGAAGAATTCTGGAATCCAGTTTCTAATGTTGTTTACATTGTAAGGCTCAAAACACAAATGCACGGAAACAGGTGAATCACCCAGTTATTTGACCAATATTGTTAAAGGTTTAACCCACACAGAGTGCAAGTTTTAGATGCAAATTAGAATGTTGCTACACTAAAAATCTAAAAGTATTTTCTTTGAAAAAGACATCTTGTTCTGATGCAGGGTCATACCAGTTCCAGAACTCTGCCATTAGTTATAACTAGCATTTAGGTCCTTTCC
>NW_011494881.1:107822-108004 GCF_000754665.1 Bison bison bison | reverse complement strand
ACCTCATGCGAAGAGTTGACTCATTGGAAAAGACTCTGATGCTGGGAGGGATTAGGGGCAGGAGGAGAAGGGGACGGCAGAGGATGAGATGCCTGGATGGCATCACTGACTCTATGGACATGAGTTTTAGTGAACTCCGGGAGTTGGTGATGGACAGGGAGGCCTGGCGTGCTGCGATTCAT
>NW_011494881.1:102554-107274 GCF_000754665.1 Bison bison bison | reverse complement strand
GTTCACTTTTTATTGGTGAATAATTCCCACATGAGAGTGGAAATTTAAAGCATAGAGAAAAACAAGAAGCCCAAATGGTCAGTTGCTAAAATCAAACAAGATCTTTAAAACCACATATACTAGGTGTGTGTAAAGGGGAGGGGGGAGGCATATGCAGGGGGCATTTCCTGGTTCTTTGTCTAGCTATGTGGTTGACAGCCTATTTATTCAGAGAGCCCTTTTTGAAATGAATGCCTCAGCAATCAAAGCTTAACTTAGGTAACTGCATTACGGGGGAAAAAAAAAAAAAGAAACAGAAAACTCAATCATTAAGGTTTATACTACACCCAGGTCATGCCCCTAATATGGCCAATAAATTATATAAAAACAGAATGTTTTAAGATGTACACTGTGATGATTTCATACATACATACATACATACATTGTCAAATGATTAAAGGCAATCAAGTTAATTAGCTCATCCATCACCTCTCACAGTCACTTTTTCTGTTTGTTTTTGTGAGAACATAAAGTCTACTCTTTTAGCAAATTTCAACTATACGATATTGTGTTATTAACTATAGTAGTTATGCTGTACATTAGAATTAATGATATGCTTTTCAACTCAGGGATTTAAGCTTATCCTCCCTACCCACCAGCCACGTCACTTACTGTTCCACTGACAATCCCATTTACTATGTAATTTTGGCTTTTTCTTTCATTTTGCTTTTGCAGTTTAAAATTAAAACCTGAATTAATCTAGTTTTTTGATGGTTTGCTTTCTTTTCAGTAACATTCAGGGTCCTGGACTAATGCTGCTCTAAGTATCTACTTAGTCTCTATGTTATGTAGCTTCAGGTTTAAGACCTCTGACAATTTCTTCTCCTTCCCAGGCCATTTTTCTGTCCACTTTCTCCCCATTCTTGGTGTACTCCTCTTCATTCTCTACACGTTCATGCAGCAGTTTCAGTCCCTTTTATGATTTTGAGTTCTGTTTGTGTGCTAATGACTCCCAGGTCTAGATCTCTAAACCTTTCAACTTAAGCCTATATACTCAATTGTCTGTTGCAAATATCCCACTAGGTCATTATAGGCATTCATGCTTCATCAAGATTCAGATCAGACCTCAGCTCTTAGACAAGCCTTTATTCAACCCTGCAGCTTTCTTCACTGTCCTCCTCTATATTAATACTGTGTTCTACAAACACCTCTATCAGACATTTAGTGTCTGGAGTCATGATTATCTGTTTTACCTGTTAATCTACTTGACTGACTGCAAGTTATCTGGGATCAGGAACTTTGACTAAACCAACATTGCATTTCCAGCATCAGAGTTTCTGCAACATCGTAGGTGATATATATAATGTAAGTGGTTTAGTTGCTTTCTTTGTTTGTTTCAATGTTTAGACCTTCAGCAATGGACTAATCTTCCTTGGAAGGTAAAACTTTTTAAGCAACTCCTTGGGAAATGTTCAGTTCAGTTCAGTTCAGTCAGTCGTGGCTGACTCTTTGCAAACCCATGGACTGCAGCACACCAGGCTCCACTGTCCAACACCAACCCCCAGAGCTTACTCAAACTCATGTGCATAGCATCGGTGATGCCATCCAACCATTTCATCCTCTGTCGTCCCCTTCTCCTCCTGCATTCAATCTTTCCGAGCATCAGGGTCTTTTCCAATGAGTTGGTTCTTCACATCAGGTGGCCAAAATATTGGAGTTTCAGCTTCAACATCAGTCCTTCCAATAAATATTCAGGACTGATTTCCTTTAGGATTGACTGGTTGGATCTCCTTGCAGTCCAAGGGACTTTCAAGAGTCTTCTCCAACACCACAGTTCAACAGCATCCATTCTTTGGCACTCACCTTTCTTTATAGTCCAAGTCTCACATCCATACATGACCACAGGAAAAACCATAGCCTTGACTAGACGGACCTTTGTCGGCAGAGTAATGTCTCTGCTTTTTAATGTGCCATCTAGGTTGGTCATACTTTTTCTTCCAAGAGGCAAGCGGCTTTTAATTTCATGGTTGCTGTCATCATCTGAAGTCTGTCACTGTTCCCACTGTTTCCCCATCTATTTGCTATGAAGTGATGGGACCAGATTCCATGATCTTCATTTTCTGAATGTTGAGATTTAAGCCAAATTTTTCACTCTCCTCTTTCAGTTTCATAAAGAGGCCCTTTAGTTCTTCTAGGCTTTCTGCCATAAGAGTGATGTTATCTGCGTGTCTGAGGTTACTAATATTTCTCCCGGTTACTGATATTTGATTCCGGCTTGTGCTTCATCCAGCCCAGCATTTCTCATGATGTACTCTGCATATAAGTTAAATAAACAGAGTGACAATATACAGGCTTGAGGTACTCCTTTCCTGATATGGAACCAGTTTGTTGTTCCATGTCCAGTTCTAACTGTTGCTTCCTGACCTGTATACATATTTCTCAGGAGGCAGGTCAGGTGGTATGGTATTCCCATCTCTTGAAGAATTTTCCACAGTTTGTTGTGATCCACACAGTCAAAGGCTTTGGCATAGTCAATAAAGTAAACAGATGTTTTTCTGGAACTCTCTTGCTTTTTCGATGATCTTGTGCATGTTAGCAATTTGATCTCTGGTTCCTCTGCCTTTTCTAAATCCAGTTTCACATATGGAATTTCACAGTTGACATACTGTTGAAGCCTGGCTTGGAGAATCTTGAGAATGATCTTGCTGGCATGTGAGATGAGTGCAATTATGCAGTTGTTTGAACATTCTTTGGCATTGTGTTTCTTTGGGATTGGAATGATAAATGACATTTTCCAGTCCTGTGGCCACTGCTGAGTTTTACAAATTTGCTGGCATATTGAGTTTAGCACTTTAACAACATCATCTTTTAGGATTTGAAAGAGCTCAACTGGAATACCATTCCCTCCACTAGCTTTGTCTGTAGTGATGCTTCGTAAGGCCTGCTTGTCTTTGCATTTCAGGATGTCTGGTTCTAGGTGAGTGAACACACCATCGTGGTTATCTGAGTCATGAAGATCTTTTCTGCATAGTTCTGTGTATTCCCACCACCTGTTCTTAATATCTTCTGCTTCTGTTAGGTCCATTCCATTTCTGTCTTATTGTGCTTATCTTTTCATGTAATGTTCCCTTGGTATCCCTAATCTTCCTGAAGAGATCTCTGGTCTTTCCCATTCTATTGTTTTCCTCTATTTCTTTGCATTGATCACTGAGGAAGGCTTTCTTATCTCTTCTTGCTATTCTTTGAATCTCTGCATTCAAATGGGTGTATCTTTCCTTTTCTCCTTTGCCTTTAGCTTCTATTCTTTTCCCAGCTATTTGTGAGGCCTTGTAAGACAACCATTTTGCATGTTTGCATTTCTTTTTCTTGGAGATGGTCTTAATCACTGCCTCCTGTACAATGTCACAAACTTCCATCCATAGTTCTTCTGGCACTGTATGAGATCTAATGCCTTGAATTTCTTTGTCACTTCTTTTGTATAATTGTAAGGGATTTGATTTATCTCATACCTGGATGGGTCTAGTGGTTTTCCCTACTTTCTTCAATTTAAGTCTGAATTTGGCAACAAGGAGCTCATGATCTGAGCCACAGTCAGCTCCCGGTCTTGTTTTTGCTGACTGTGTAGACTTCTCCATATTTGGCTGCAAAGAATATAATCAATCTGATTTTAGTATTGACCATCTGGTGATGTCTTTTTGTAGAGTCTTCTCTTGTGTTGTTAGAAGATTGTGTTTGCTAAGACCAGTGGGTTCTCTTGGCAAAACTCTGTTAGCCTTTGACCTGCTTCCTTTTGTACTCCATGGCCAATTTTGCCTGTTACTCCAGGTAGCTTTTGATTTCCTACTTTTGCATTCCAGTCCCCTATAATGAAGAGGACATGTTTTTTGGGTGTTAGTTCTAGAAGGTCTTGTAGGTCTTCATAGAACCTTTCAACTTCAGCTTCTTCAGCATTACTGCTCAAGGCATAGACTTGGATTACTGTGGTATTGAATGGTCTGCCTTGGAAACAAACAGATCATTTTGTCATTTTTAAGATTGCATCCAAGTACTGCATTTTGGACTCTTTTGTTGACTATAATGGCTACTCCATTTCTTCTAAGGGATTCTTTCCTTAGTTGTAGACACAATGGTCATCTGTGTTAAATTCACCCATTCCAGTCCATTTT
This sequence comes from Bison bison bison, assembly GCF_000754665.1. NCBI lineage: Eukaryota > Metazoa > Chordata > Mammalia > Artiodactyla > Bovidae > Bison > Bison bison. The sequence goes on along the minus strand of NW_011494881.1, from coordinate 103,129 downwards.
AGTTCATTGATTCCTAAAATGTTGATGTTCATTCTTTCCATCTCTTGTTTGACCATTTTCAGTTTGCCTTGTTTCATGGACCTAACACTGCAGGCTCTTATGTAATATTACTCTTTACAGCATTGGACTTTCCTTCCATTACCAGTCACATCCACAACTGGGTGTCATTTTTGCTTTGGCTCTGTCTCTTCATTCTTTTTGGAGTTGTTTCTGCACTGATCTCCAGTAACATACTGGGCACCTAGCAAAATGTAGACCTGGTTTATATATCAAATTGGCAGTTGGACTATATAACCTCTAAGATCAATACCAAGCCTGACATTGTATAAACTAGTCTCCTGTAATGCTTTGAAAATAAATTACATAAGAAGGAAAAGTTAACTTTTTTGGCACATTGTCCAAAGTTTCTAATTAATCATTTTGCAAGTACTAAATGCATTGCTTAATTGCGCAGAAATCAAATTGCATTAACACTACCAAAAGCTATTGAAAATTGGCACAAATACCATTAACAGATGAAGTATCATTTAAATTAAATGCTTCATGTATTTCATTATTTTAAAGTCATCACATGA
>NW_011494881.1:101411-102454 GCF_000754665.1 Bison bison bison | reverse complement strand
TTTCCTTCAATGCATGAAAGTGAAAGTGAAGTCGCTCAGTCGTGTCTGATTCTTAGCGACCCCATGGACTGCAGCCTACCAGGCTCCTCTGTCCATGGGATTTTCCAGGCAAGAGCACGGAAGTGGGGTGCCACTGCCTTCTCCAAAATTCTCTGAAGTGATGGTTAAATTTTAGCCTGTGGTTGAGTCCCGTGTTCATGTAGCCGGAGGTCAGGAATCTGGTGGTCTTATAGCCTTGAGAACGTAGGCAACAGAAAACAGAATGTTGTCTGGGCAATTTGGTCAGTCTCAAGGATCACTGTGATTTTTATTCTTTGTTTGTGAGGTCAGCATAATGAGCCATTTCTACCATGAGCCTCCATGGAGGCCCTGTCAGTTATTCTTTCTTGTCTTTATTTATTAATTTATGACTACTTCTCTTCTGCTGAATGTGTATTTCTTAAAAGGTCTTATACAGTGCCTAGTGCCAAAATGGAGACTGCGCCCTTTTGGATTTCTGCACTTGTGTGTTTTATGTGCAGGGTTATGGGGGAAAAGTGTTTATGATGAGGTGGAGATAGCAAGTTGAGATAGCAGAGATAATAATCTGGGGAATTAGATGAGATGCTCGGATTGACATTTTTAGAGAAGACTAGTGTTTGTTCTTCGGAGAAGGCAATGGCACCCCACTCCAGTACTCTTGCCTGGAGAATCCCAGGGATGGGGGAGCCTGGTGGGCTGCTGTCTACAGTATCACACAGAGTCGGACACAACTGAAGTGACTTAGCAGCAGCAGCAGCAGTGTTTGTTCTTATGGGTTAGTGTCTCATTGTCCTCTCTCCCTTCTCAGCAACATAATAAAATTTGTTCCCAACACTAAAAGTGTAAAATACAAAACAAAAAACAACCTCCCTTGCTCAAAGTAGCAAAGGACTGGCCCTCAGAAACATTTCTAAACTATCAAATTTTCTCTGCATTTAATCTTCTTGAGTATATAGCATTTCCATAAGCCAATTAAAGTTTCCATGTACTTCAAGAACAATTTGATAACTCTGACTTCATAT
>NW_011494881.1:100546-101311 GCF_000754665.1 Bison bison bison | reverse complement strand
CATTAACAGATGAAGTATCATTTAAATTAAATGCTTCATGTATTTCATTATTTTAAAGTCATCACATGAGTTTACAGCAAGTAAGCACACAACTTATGACAATTTACTTTTGGCAAGTAAATTGTCTGATTTTTGGCAAGTAAATTTGGGGATCTTCTAGGGATTGGATCTGTATGTTCTCACTCAGAAACAATGAAGAGTGACTTCCAACTTGCCTCTATTCTTAATGAGTTTTTCTGTGTTGACAAAGAAGCATATTTGAGCTTGTTGCAAAATGAGAAAAGTGTGATGCACATATTTTCATGCTGAGGCAGAATGCAAACTCAAATTCAATGACTAGATTTTTAAAAAAATTATGACTGGATTCCTTTGCAATGGTACAAGGGTAAAATGTATGGAAAAATCTTGAGGTGTTTTTGAATCAAATTTGAACAAATATATAGTTTACATCTATTTTAAAGAAGAAAAAAAAATAGACTCAGAAATTAAGTGACTTACCTAAGGTTCTAATACAAACAGTATAGGCATTCATGTTGTTGTGAGGCAAGTGCAGAGAAAAAAAGCAAGCTGGGCTCTCAGGAAAAGAGAAATTTATTAGAGGGAAATGAGAGGGTGACTGGCCCTTAAGAAGAACCAGTGTCCTCCCTTTCTGATGGGGTCTCTCTTACACCCTGCCAATGAAAAATTCTCTGACTGCTGCTGCTGCTAAGTCGCTTCAGTCATGTCCAACTCTATGCGACCCCATAGACGGCAGCCCACCAGGCT
>NW_011494881.1:97717-100446 GCF_000754665.1 Bison bison bison | reverse complement strand
ATCACACAGAGTTGGACACAACTGAAGCGACTTAGCAGCAGCAGCAGCAGTGTTTGTTCTTATGGGTTAGTGTCTCATTTTCCTCTCTCCCTTCTCAGCAACATAATAAAATTTGTTCCCAACACTAAAAGTGTAAAATACAAAACAAAAAACAACCTCCCATGCTCAAAGTAGCAAAGGACTGGCCCTCAGAAACATTTCTAAACTATCAAATTTTCTCTGCACTTAATCTTCTTGAGTATATAGCATTTCCATAAGCCAATTAAAGTTTCCATGTACTTCAAGAACAATTTGATAACTCTGACTTCATATTTAATTTTCTCTCTCTCTCTCTTTCTTTTGGATGTGCTGGATCCTAATTACTGTGCAGCAGGATTTCTCCAATTGCAGAGAGCAGAGGCTGCTCTCTGGTTGCTGTGTGTGAGCGTCTCACTGTGGGGGGCATCTCTGTTGTGGAGCATGGTGTCTAGAGCGTGGGCTTAGTAGTTGTGATACTGGACTTAGTTGTCCCCTGCATATTGGGCCTTCCCGGACCAGGAATGGAACCTGTGTCCCCTGAATTGTAGGTGGATTCTTAAACACCTGACCACCGGGGAAATCCCATCATTTAACTTTCTGAAGCATCAGTGATTTGAACTTTGTCCAATGGTGTTGGTTCTGGAACTAATAGACATTCCTGAAGTCAGTACAATTTCAGTTAATGAGGGTAAAGCCACCAACCTTCTTATAAAGAATCCCTCCTTTTCTCAACATTCATCTTCCTTTGTCTTCCATCTTTTCCTTCCTAGGTCTAGAGAATCAGGCTGATATAAAACTAAAAGTGTCTGAACTACAGGGGAAATAGCCTTTTTCATGAGGGATTCTAGTGGGTCATTCAAAGAACTGTCATTTTATGGTTACAGTTTTCCTCAAGGTCTCATTCCTTTGTATATGCACATACTATATTTTCCTATATTTTCACAGATAATGTTTTTTCCATGAGCAGATTACTGCATAAAAATATTTTTCAGGAGGTACTTTGGCACTGGAATATTCAATATTTTATCTCTTTTATGTCCACAATGCATACATACCAGCAATTTAGGCATTCTAAAGAATGTGTTTTCTCTATTTAACTATAAGAAAGCATGTTTTCCCAAATTGATTGATCAAGCTGAGATCCATTTCAAGGGGCTGAATTGTATGATCATGAGGCTTTAATAAATTATAAACCTTTCAGTGGTTAAAGGCAACATTTTTCAGACTTAACATAATGGAATTGGGCCAATTCATTCAGGGCTTAATTCACCAGGACTGAGATATGCTTGCCTCCAGGCAAGTGGCATGAATTTCTCAAGACATTTCTTAAAAGAAAGTAAATGGTGGAATTAGAAATCTCTTTCCAAGACCTAACACAAGGTTTCTGCTCATTCTAGGTCTTTAATAATCACTAACACAAATAGTCATATAGATGAAAGGAATATGCACTGAAGCAGTATCTTTAGATATTGACAGAAGAGTCAAGAATAAATGAAGTTGATTACCCTTTGAGAGACTAAAATAGATGATTAATGTATTTTACAATTCCATTTTATACTTCATTGAAGAAAGGTAAGTCAGCACTTAAATTGAAATGCAGTTCATACCCCCACCCCCACCCCACTGCCAAATTTTAGAGTAAGTCGTGTTAATTCATATAGATTGGAAGTTTAAATCCTCCTTACAATCTTTAAACAACTGAGAGTTTTGGGTCATAATCAATTCCAATTTATCTTAATTTAAATGTTTAGCTCTCCAAAATTTAGCTGCTACAAAGGCTATTTGTGCTGGATGATATTTTTATTTCATGAAAATTTGAAAATGTAGAACCTGAATCAACTTGTCCTTTTATTTAGGTGCAGGTATGAATTTTGTGTACAAACAAAATAGTTTTGTCACTTCCTAACATCCCCATATTGATATGGCTTGTTTTTTTGTTTTGTTTTGTTTTGGGCCATGCCATGAGGCTTGTGGGATTTTAGTTCCCTTACCAGGTATTGAACCCATGACAACTGGACCATGAGGAAATTCCTTGAGGAAGTATTTTTAATTTTACTAAATTAAATGTTTTCATACTGCACTTAGTGGGAAAATTATATTGATAATTTGAGAATTGTTAGTATATAATGTTTTTTAATCAATATAAATATACTCAGTATCAAAATATTATGAATAGAAAATTAAGTAGGCAAAAGAGGACCATGATTCATCTCATCTCTAGCACTCTTTAAATATGTTCCTTGGAATAAATGCTAGTTTTTCAAGAGGGTAGGAGACTGAATGCTTTTTCTTAACATGTCTTTCTCTTATTTCCCACAGCACTGTTAAGTTCTGAAAAGTCTAATTTTTTCTTTTCCAGCTTTATTGAGATATAACTGACATGTAACATTGTATAACATGTTACATTTTACAAGATGGAAAATGTGTTGATTTGGTACACATGTATATTGCAAAATGATTACAACCATAGCTAGCTTTAGCTAAAATTTCCATCATGTGACACAGTTACCATTGTGTGTGTGTGTGTGTGTGTGTGTGTGCGTGTAATGAGGACACTGAAGATTCACTCTTTCACCAACATTCAAGTATCTAATACAGATTATTAACTGTAATCATCATGCTGTACTTTGGGTGTTGTTCAGTCCCCAAGTCATGGCTACCTCTTTGCCACCCCATGAACTGTAGCACACCAGGCTTCCCTGTCCCTGTCT
>NW_011494881.1:96177-97004 GCF_000754665.1 Bison bison bison | reverse complement strand
GAGAAATAGATTTAAGGGACTAGATCTGATAGAGTGCCTGATGAACTATGGACAGAGGTTTGTGACATTGTACAAAAGACAGGGATCAAGACCATCCCCATGGAAAAGAAATGCAAAAAGGCAAAATGGCTGTCTGAGGATGCCTTAAAAATAGCTGTGAAAAGAAGAGAAGCGAAAAGCAAAGGAGAGAAGGAAAGATATACCCATTTGAATGCAGAGTTCCAAAGAATAGCAAGGAGAGAGAAGAAAGCCTTCCTCAGTGATCAGTGCAAAGAAATAGAGGAAAACAATAGAATGGGAAAGACTAGAGATCTCTTCAAGAAAATTACAGTTACCAAGGGAAAATGTCATGCACAGATGGGCTGAATAAAGGTCAGAAATGGTATGGACCTAACAGAAGAGGAAGATATTAAGAAGATGTGCAAGAATACATAGAAGAATTGTACGAAAAAGACCTTCATGACCCAGATAATCACAATGGTGTGTTCACTTACCTAGAGCCAGACATCCTGGAATGTGAAGTTAAGTGGGCCTTAGGAAGCAACACTATGAACAAAGCTGGTACAGGTGATGGAATTCCAGTTGAGCTGTTTCAAATCCTAAAAGATGATGCTGGTGAAAGTGCCACACTCAATATGCCAGCAAATTTGTAAAACTCAGCAGTGGCCACAGGACTGGAAAGGGTCAGTTTTCATTCCAATCCCTAAGAAAGGCAATGCCAAAGAATGCTCAAACTACCACACAATTGCATTCATCTCACAAGCTAGTAAAGTAATTCTCAAAATTCTCCAAGCCAGGCTTCAGCAATACATGAACCGTGAACTTCC
>NW_011494881.1:88646-96077 GCF_000754665.1 Bison bison bison | reverse complement strand
CTATTTCTGTTTTATTGACTATGCCAAAGCCTTTGACTGTTTGGATCACAATAAACTGTGGAAAATTCTGAAAGAGATGGGAATACCAGCCCACCTGACCTGCCTCTTGAGAAATCTGTATGCAGGTCAGGAAGCAACAGTTAGAACTTGACATGGAACAACAGACTGGTTCCAAATAGGAAAAGAAGTTCATCAAGGCTGTATATTGTCACCTTGCTTATTTAATTTACATGCAGGGTACATCATGAGAAATGCTTAGCTGAATGAAGCACAACTGAAATCAAGATTGCTGTGAGAAATATCAATAACCTCAGATATGCAGATGACACCACCCTTATGACAGAAAGTGAAGAAGAACTAAAGAGCCTCTTGATGAAAATGATAGAGGAGAGTGAAAAGTTGGCTTAAAGCTCAACATTCAGAAAAATAAGATCATGGCATCCAGTTCCATCTCTTCATGGAAAATAGATGGGGAAACAGTGGCTGGCTTTATTCTGGGGGGCTCCAAAATCACTGCAGATGGTGACTGCAGCCATGAAATTAAAAGACACTTACTGGTGCACTGGACGGCCCAGAGGGTTGGTATGGAGAGGGAGGAGGGAGGAGGGTTCGGGATGGGGAACACATGTATACCTGTGGCAGATTCATTTTGATTTTTGGCAAAACTAATACAATTATGTAAAGATTAAAAATAAAATTAGAAAAAAAAATAAATAAAATAAAAGACACTTACTCCTTGGAAGAAAAGTTATGAGCAACCTAGATAGCATATTCAAAAGCAGAGACATTACTTTGCCAACAAAGATCCATCTAGTCAAGGCTATGGTTTTTCCAGGAGTCATGTATGGATGTGAGAGTTGGACTGTGAAGAAAGCTGAGCACCGAAGAACGGATGCTTTTGAACTGTGGTGTTGGAGAAGACTCTTGAGAGTCACTTGGACTGAAAGGAGATCCAACCAGTCCATCCTAAAGGAGATCAGTCATTAGTGTTCATTTGAAGGCCTGATGTTGAAGCTGAAGTCAATACTTTGGCCACCTGATGAGAAGGACTGACTCATTGGAATAGACCCTGATGCTGGGAACGATTGAGGGCAGCAGGAGAAGGGGATGGCAGAGGATGAGATGGTTGGTGACATCACTGACTCAATGGAGATGAGTTTGAGTAAACTCTGGGAGTTGGTGATGGACAGGGAGGCATGGTGTGCTGTGGTCATGGGGACGCAAAGAGTCGGATGCGACTGAGTGACTGAACAGAACTGAACTGAAACTGAAGTTTCATCCAGGTTGCGGCAGATGACAAGATTTCCTTCTTTCTCATGGTTAAATATTTGTAATATTTATATATATGTGAGATATATGTCTGTATCTATATTAGGTATTTAGACAGGTAATTTATACATTTGTCTATTGACAGGCATTTAGGTTATTTCCATATCATGGCTATTACGAAAAATGCTGCAATGCACATGAGTGCAGTTGGTTTTTCAAGATTTTATCTTCATTTCTTTTGGGTACATTACCAGAGGTGGAATTACTGAATTCTATGGAAGTTCTATTTTAAATTTTTTGAGAACCCTCTATATTTGTTAATCCCTTACATTATTTGCAAATATTACTCCATTTCATAGGTTGTATGTTATTTTGTTGATGGTTTACTTTTATTGTTTAGAAATTTCTTAATTTCATAAAGTCCCACATTTGTTTTTGGTTTTGCTGACTTTGCTTTGGGTGTCAAATCCAAAAAACTTTGTCAAGACTAATATAAAGTTTATCACTTTCTTGGAAGAAATCCTAGGATTTTTATAGTTTGAGGCCTTATGTTCAATTCTTCAATACTTCTTGATTTAATTTTTGTGTATGTTGTAAGATGCAGGTCCGGTTTCATTCTTCTGCACGTGGTTATCCACAGATAATCTACTGTGCTTCCCAATTTAATCCTCCCTTCACATATATTCCCTGTTTATTGTTCCATACAGCTTGGCCTTTTCCATAATTGAACAGTACATTGTGTAGACCTTTTGTACTGTCTTCTTTCCTTAATACTTTTTAAGTGTTCGTCATTATTCATCCATGTCTCCTTATGGCGTTATACATCATTTCTTTTCAGTATCGAATAATATTTTATTGTAAGAATGTGCCACATTTGGCTCATTCATTCAACTATAGAAGAATATATTGTTGCTTCCAGTCTGCAGGGATATGAAGCTGCCATAAACATTTGCAGATTGGTATTATGGTTTTATGTTTTCCTTTCTTGTAATAGCTTTATCTGGCTTTGGTATAGAGTGATGCTGGATTTGTAGAATGAATTAGGAAGTGCTACCTCTGGATCTATTTTTCTGAAAGAAATGGAAAGAATTGGTATCATGTCTTCCTTTTTTGTTTAACAGAATTTACCAGTTATAAAAGTCATATGGACATGATGATTTTTTATACGGAGATTACAAAATTATTTAGGTGTACCTTTCAAAAAATTGTTTTCTTTCATGTATATTATCAGATTTGTGGGCTTTAAATTGTTCATGATTCACCTTATTATTGCTTTAATGTCCACTGGAATAGGACATAAAAATGCCCCTTTTTTCATTTATGATATTTTTAATTTTTCTGTATTCTCTTTTCTTATGTTTAGCTGGGCTAAAAATCTCAACTTTGTTAAGTCTTTCAAAGAACTGGATTTTGGTGTTGTGATTTTTTTATTTTTTTCTTTTTTCCAATTTCAATAATTTGTGCTCTAGTGTTATTTTTCTCCTTAATTTGCTCTTTTTTCTCTAGTTTTTTAATGTAGAAACTTTCATTATTGATTTCACTTTTATTTCATTTCTGATTTGTGTATCTGAAAATATTAACTTGTTTTTGTGCTGTGTATGCTCAGTTGCTCAGTCATGGAAGAAATGGAAAGATTTGGTATCATGTCCTCATGTCTTCCTTTATTGTTTGACAGAATTTACCAGTTATAAAAGTCATATGGACATGATGATTTCTTATATGGAGATTATAAAATTATTTAGGTGTGTCTTTCAAAAAATTGTTGTATTTTGTGTATATTATCAGATTACATGGGTTTCATGTGTGTGTGTGTGTGTGTGTGTATACACACACACAACTCCAAGGACTGTAGCCCACCATGCTCCTTTGTCTATGAAGTTTTTCAGACAAGAATATTGGATTAGGTTGCCATTTCCTACTGCAGAGAATCTTCCTGACCCAGGGATCAAACTTGTGTCTCTTGCATGTCTGCATTTGGAAGCAGATTTTTTATTAAAGAGCCACCTGGGAAGCTCAACACTCCCTTTACTCCATCCCACAAATTTTGATGAATCATACTGCAAGCATTTAATTCAAAATATTTTTTAAACTTGTTCTTGAGATTTGTTTTATCCGCTGGTTCAGATTAGATGAGTGTCATTTATTTTCAAATATTTGGAGTTTCCCAGCTCTATTTCTGTTATTGATTTTTAGTTTAATTCAGCTATAGTGTGAGAATGCATTTTGCATTATTTATATTCTTTTATGTGAATCTGTGGTTTACGACCTAGAATATGTTCTGTCTTGGTGAATGCTTCATACAAGCTGCAGAAGAATGTACACCCTGCTTTAATTGAACGGAGTACCCCATACATGATGGGGCTCCCTAGGTGGCACTAGTGGTAAAGAAACTGCCTGCTAATGCAGGAGATGTAAAAGATGTGGGTTCAGTCCCTGGGATGGGGAGATTCCCTGGAGGAGGGCATGGCAACCCACTCCAGTATTCTTGCCTGGAGAACCCCATGGACAGAGGAGCCTGGCAGGCTACAGTTCAAAGGGTTGCACACAGTCAGTCAGGACTGAAGCAATTTAACACATATATGCTTGATCAGGAAATAATCACAATTAATAACACTGAATTTGTCTTTTTTTCTTCAGAGATCCATCAGTTTTTGCCTTATGCATTTTTACACCCTATCATTAGGTACACCTGTGTTATGGATGTTTATGTCTCTCTGAGAATTGAGTCCTTTAAAATAGTACCATTCTTTCTCCTTTATAATTTTACTTATTCTGAATTATATTTTGTCTGAAATTAATAAAGCTATTTCATTGGCTTTTGTTTACAGTTAGTGTGATGTCTTCCCATCTATTTATTTTTATGAATCAGGGACTTTACATTTAAGTTTCTTATAGATAATGTATAGTTGGGCCTTTTAAAGTGTGTTTTGATAAAATCTGTCTTTTAATTGATTGCTTAGGCCATTCACATTTAAATTTATTATTGCTGTATTTAAGTTAATATCAACCGTGTCTGCAACTGTTTTATATTATTGCCAGAGGCTTCTTTTTCTGCTTTCTCTGGTTTTACTGAGCATTCTATGTGATTCCATTTTATCTCCTCTCTTGGTATATCAGTTATATTCCTTTTAAAAAATAGTGATTTCGCTAGAGTTTACCACATACATTTAAAAATAATCTAATTTCATCTTCAAAAAATACTGTGACACTTCATGTATAGTACATATACCTAATAATAGAGTATTCCCAACACTCCCCTTGCCCCTTGTGATCTTGCTGTCATTTTTTAAATTTATCCATATGCTTAATACTTTTTGCCTAAATTTCCCCTTGTTTTATAGGTATACTGCTTGGTTAGTTTTTAAATTTCCTAAACTTCTTTGTGATTCATATTTTTCCACTTGATAAACTATTTCCTCTTGTACACTCTCTGCTTCCTCTTAGTCTGGTAGAATATTCATTCTTAGCATTTATCTTAAATATCACTCCTTACCATATCAGAAAGCTTTCCTGACCCTCCAGACTATCCTAGATCAACTTTTTATATACACTTACAGCACTTTCTTACTCCTGTCTTTATGACTCTTATTTTTTTTTTAATTTATTTATTTTAATTTAGAGGCAATTACTTTACAATATTCTATTGGTTTTACCATACATCAACATGAATCTGCCACGGGTGTACACGTGTTCCCATCCTGAACCCCCTTCCACCTCCCTCCTCATACCATCCCTCTGGGTCATCCCAGTGCTCTTATTGAAATTGTAATCAATTAAGTATTTATTTATCTAACACTAAACTTCAATACCCCCAAAAGGAGTTGTTTTTCTCTTGTTACTTGCTTATCCCAGAATTAGTCTGGCACTTATTAAGTAAGGAACAAATATTTAATAAGTAAATGTTGAAGGATGATTTATGGTTTATAAATCAAAATTATATATTTTTGGGAATATATTTGGAGTATCTAGTATACTAGACCTTTATCAAAGTATAAAATTGTTGATGAAATCATCAAATAATTTACCCAGACAAAATCTCTTTTGAGCAATGTAAAAAAAAAAAAAACAGCTGATAGGGCACTATGTGGTAAAGCAATCTTTTGAGAAATGCTTCCTTAGTCAATAGGTGCTCCTTAAGCAGCTCTAAGGCAAGATGGACTATGGCCTGCAGACCAAATTAAATCCATCAACTTTTTGGTACATTCCATAAGCCAAGAGTCATTTTTACATTTCTAAGTGAAAAAATAATTCCAAAAAAGAATATTTCATGATATGTGAAAATTAAGTGACATTTAAATTTCACTGTCCACAAATAAAGACTTTGGTTTATAACAATGCTCATTGGTAGTGAAAGTGTTCAGGGCTCAGTCATGTCTAACTCTTTGGGACCCCATGGACTGTAGCCTGCCAGCTCCTCTGTCCATAGAATCCTCCAGGCAAGAATACTGGAGTCCATTCCCTGGATCAAACCTGGGTCTCCTGAATTGCAGGAAGATTCTTTACCATCTGATCCACATTGTGCTTATTCCCTCAGTCATGTTCAACTCTTTGCGACACTATCAACTGTAGCCTGCCAGGCTCCTCTGTCCATGGGGATTCCCAAGGCAAGAATACTGGAGTGGGTTGTCATGCCCTCCTCCAGGGGATATTCCCAACCAAGGGATCAACCCAGGTCTCCCACATTGCAGGTGGATTCTTTACCATCTGAACTACCAGGCAAGGCCCTGTGCCACATTAGGCATTGTTTATTGATGATTTTTGTGGTAAAACTCTTATGTTGAGTAGTTGTGATATAAAATAGTTATTGCTTGGCCTTTCATTAAATAAGTTCATCAACCTTGTTCAAAGATATAAATAAAAAGGAGTTGTTTGAGGCATATTATGCAGTTCTGATGTCATTACCAACCAATATCACCACTCCAACTAAGCATAAAAAATTATACTTGGGTACAACTAATGTATCTAATGGAAAATTAAAGTAAACAAAATGGTGTTTAGAAAGTATAGTTCTGTGGAAAGAGTCTAGTACTCCATGCTGGAGTCTTAGTCTTCCCCCTAACTTAATAATTCTGGGGGAGATGCAGAGACTTTGTTCCTTTGTTATTCTGCTGTCTTTAATTCATGTAAAGATTCTTTAAGCAGAAAGGAAGTAACAATTTCAGAAGAAAAAGAACTTATTATAAGTCACTACAAATGTCCAAAGTTGTTGTGTTTGTTTTTTATAGAAACAGAGAGAAAATAAATAGCCTTATTAAAGTTTCCATTTAAGAGAAAGGTTCCCAAACTGTCAATTTGGAAGCATAATGACATCCATCATGATTGGTCCCTATTATTGATCATGAGACTGGATATTGGCAGTATAATGTTCAGCTATGTTGACATTCAAATTCCTCAACCATTAAGGGAGAGTAAGGCCCTGCACTGACTGTGGCTGTTGGATTCATTCTTCACTTGGGCTAGATCTTATCCAAAGGAATGCCAGCAAAGTCTGCAGTAGACATGAATGGCAGTGTCTTTCCTTTATTTGTTTTTGTTTAATTGTTTATTTTGTCTTTTCATACACATTAGATCTTGAGGTTTCAGAAGCTCTTTTCTTAGCAGGAGGATGGAGTAGGACATGTGTGTGCTTGGGATGGGGTCATTTGACTATGCCAAAGCCTTTGACTCTGTGGATCACAATAAACTGGAAAATTCTGAAAGAGATGGGAATACCAAACCACCTAACCTGTCTCTTGAGAAATTTGTATGCACATCAGGAAGCAACAGTTAGAACTGGACATGGAACAACAGACTGGCTCCAAATAGGAAAAGGAGTACGTCAAGGCTGTATATTGTCACCCTGCTTATTTAACTTATATGCAGAGTACATATATCATGAGAAATACTGGACTGGAGGAAGCACAAGCTGGAATCAAGATTGCTGGGAGAAATATCAATAACCTCAGATACGCTGATGACACCACTCTTTTTTCTTTTTTTTTAATTTTATTTTTAAACTTTACAAATTTGTATTGGTTTTGCCAAATATTGAAATGAATCTGCCACAGGTATACATGTATTCCCCATCCTGAACCCTCCTCCCTCCTCCCTCTCCATACCATCCCTCTGGGTCGTCCCAGTGCACCAGCCCTAAGCATCCAGTATCATGCATCGAACCTGGAC
>NW_011494881.1:87909-88546 GCF_000754665.1 Bison bison bison | reverse complement strand
ATTTTCATTCATTTCTATGCAAAATTTGATTTCTTTTTTGATTTCTTCTGTGATTTGTTGGTTATTCAGCAGCGTGTTGTTCAGCCTCCATATGTTGGAATTTTTAATAGTTTTTGTCCTGTATTTGAGATCTAATCTTACTGCGTTGTGGTCAGAAAAGATGCTTGGAATGATTTCTATTTTTTTTGAATTTACCAAGGCTAGATTTATGGCCCAGGATGTGATCTATCCTGGATAAGGTTCCATGTGCACTTGAGAAAAAGGTGAAATTCACTGTTTGGGGATGAAATGTATTATAGATATCAATTAGGTCTAACTGGTCTATTGTATTGTTTAACGTTTGTGTTTCCTTGTTAATTTTCTGTTTAGTTGATCTATCCATAGGTGTGAGTGGGGTATTAAAGTCTCCCACTATTATTGTGGTATTGTTAATTTCTCCTTTCATACTTCTTAGCATTTGTCTTACATATTGTGGTGCTCCCGTGTTGGGTACATATATATTTATAATTGTTATATCTTCTTCTTGGATTGATCCTTTGATCATTATGTAGTGACCATCTTTATCTCTTTTCACAGACTTTGTTTTAAAGTCTATTTTATCTGATATGAATATTGCTACTCCTGCTTTCTTTTTGGT
>NW_011494881.1:87035-87809 GCF_000754665.1 Bison bison bison | reverse complement strand
AGTCCCAGTGCACCAGCCCTAAGCATCCAGTATCATGCATCGAACCTGGACTGGTGACTCGTTTTAAACATGATATTATACATGTTTCAATGCCATTTTCCCAAATCTTCCCACCCTCTCCCTCTCCCACAGAGTCCATAAGACTGTTCTATACATCAGTGTCTCTTTTGCTGTCTCGTATACAGGGCTATTGTTACCATCTTTCTAAATTCCATATATATGTATTAGTATACTGTATTGGTGTTTTTCTTTCTGGCTTACTTCACTCTGTATAATAGGTTCTAGTTTTATCCACCTCATTAGAACTGATTCAAATGCATTCTTTTTAATGGCTGAGTAATACTCCATTGTGTATATGTACCACTGCTTTCTTATCCATTCATCTGCTGATGGACACCTAGGTTGCTTCCATGTCCTGGCTATTATAAACAGTGCTGCGATGAACATTGGGGTACATGTGTCTCTTTCCCTTCTGGTTTCCTCAGTGTGTATGCCCAGCAGTGGGATTGCTGGATCATAAGGCAGTTCTAGTTCCAGGTTTTTAAGGAATCTCCACACTGTTCTCCATAGTGGCTGTACTAGTTTGCATTCCCACCAACAGTGTAAGAGGGTTCCCTTTTCTCCACACCCTCTCCAGCATTTATTGCTTGTAGACTTTTGGATCACAGCCATTCTGACTGGCGTGAAATGGTACCTCATAGTGGTTTTGATTTGCATTTCTCTGATAATGAGTGATGTTGAGCATCTTTTCATGTGTTTGTTAGCCATCTGTAT
>NW_011494881.1:86348-86935 GCF_000754665.1 Bison bison bison | reverse complement strand
CTGTGAAGAATACCGTTGGTAGCTTGATAGGGATTGCACTGAATCTATAAATTGCTTTGGGTAGTATACTCATTTTCACTATATTGATTCTTCCAATCCATGAACATGGTATATTTCTCCATCTATTAGTGTCCTCTTTGATTTCTTTCACCAGTGTTTTATAGTTTTCTGTATATAAGTCTTTAGTTTCTTAGGTAGATATATTCCTAAGTATTTTATTCTTTCCGTTGCAATGGTGAATGGAATTGTTTCCTTAATTTCTCTTTCTGTTTTCTCATTATTAGTATATAGCAATGCAAGGGATTTCTGTGTGTTGATTTTATATCCTGCAACTTTACTATAATCAGTGATTAGTTCTAGTAATTTTCTGGTGGAGTCTTTAGGGTTTTCTATGTAGAGGATCATGTCATCTGCAAACAGTGAGAGTTTTACTTCTTCTTTTCCAATTTGGATTCCTTTTATTTCTTTTTCTGCTCTGATTGCTGTGGCCCAAACTTCCAAACTATGTTGAATAGTAATGGTGAAAGTGAGCACCCTTGTCTTGTTCCTGACTTTAGAGGAAATGCTTTCAATTTTTCACCATTGAG
>NW_011494881.1:85633-86248 GCF_000754665.1 Bison bison bison | reverse complement strand
TGTCATAGAGGATCCTGCTGTGATGTATGTCAGAGTGTGTTTTGCCTATGTTCTCCTCTAGGAGTTTTATAGTTTCTGGTCTTACGTTGAGATCTTTAATCCATTTTGAGTTTATTTTTGTGTATGGTGTTAGAGAGTGGTCTAGTTTCATTCTTTTACAAGTGGTTGACCAGTTTTCCCAGCACCACTTGTTAAAGACATTGTCTTTAATCCATTGTATATTCTTGCCTCCTTTGTCAAAGATAAGGTGTCCATATGTGCGTGGATTGATCTCTGGGCTTTCTATTTTGTTCCACTGATCTATATTACTGTCTTTGTGCCAATACCATACTGTCTTGATGACTGTGGCTTTGTAATAGAGCCTGAAGTCAGGTAGGTTGATTCCTCCAGTTCCATTCTTTCTCAAGATAGCTTTGGCTATTCGAGGTTTTTTGTATTTCCATACAAATTGTGAAATTATTTGTTCTAGCTCTGTGAAGAATACCGTTGGTAGCTTGATAGGGACTGCACTGAATCTATAAATTGCTTTGGGTAGTATACTCATTTTCACTATATTGATTCTTCCAATCCATGAACATGGTATATTTCTCCATCTATTAGTGTCCTCTTTGATTT
>NW_011494881.1:84854-85533 GCF_000754665.1 Bison bison bison | reverse complement strand
GCTGTGATTGCTGTGGCCAAAACTTCCAAACTATGTTGAATAGTAATGGTGAAAGTGGGCACCCTTGTCTTGTTCCTGACTTTAGAGGAAATGCTTTCAATTTTTCACCATTGAGGATAATGTTTGCTGAGGGTTTGTCGTATATAACTTTTATTATGTTGAGGTATGTTCCTTCTATTCCTGCTTTCTGGAGAGTTTGTATCATAAATGGATGTTGAATTTTGTCAAAGGCTTCCTCTGCATCTATTGAGATAATCATATGGTTTTTATTTTTCAACTTGTTAATGTGGTGTATTACATTGATTGATTTGTGGATATTAAAGAATCCTTGCATCCCTGGGATAAAGCCCACTTGGTCATGGTGTACGATCTTTTTAATGTGTTGTTGGATTCTGATTGCTAGAATTTTGTTAAGGATTTTTGCATCTATGTTCATTAGTGATATTGGCCTGTAGTTTTCTTTTTTTTGTGGCATCTTTGTCAGGTTTTGGTATTAGGGTGATGGTGGCCTCATAGAATGAGTTTGCAAATTTACCTTCCTCTGCAATTTTCTGGAAGAGTTTGAGTAGGATAGGTGTCAGCTTTTATCTAAATTTTTGGTAGAATTCAGCTGTGAAGCCGTTTGGACCTGGGCTTTTGTTTGCTGGAAGTATTTTTGATTACAGTTTCAATTTCCGTG
>NW_011494881.1:82808-83998 GCF_000754665.1 Bison bison bison | reverse complement strand
GTGTCTGTTAAGATTTTCTATTTCTTCCTGGTCAAGTTTTGGAAAGTTGTACTTTTCTAAGAATTTGTCCAGTTCTTCCACGTTGTCCATTTTATTGGCATATAATTGTTGATAGTAGTCTCTTATGATCCTTTGTATTTCTGTGTTGTCTGTTGTGATCTCTCCATTTTCATTTCTAATTTTATTGATTTGATTTTTCTCCCTTTGTTTCTTGATGAGTCTGGCTAATGGTTTGTCAATTTTATTTATCCTCTCAAAGAACCAGCTTTTGGCTTTGTTGATTTTTGCCATGGTCTCTTTTGTTTCTTTTGCATTTATTTCTGCCCTAATTTTTAAGATTTCTTTCCTTCTACTAATCCTAGGGTTCTTCATTTCTTCCTTTTCTAGTTGCTTTAGGTGTAGAGTGAGGTTATTTGTTTGACTTTTTTCTTGTTTCTTGAGGTATGCCTGTATTGCTATGAACTTTCCCCTTAGGACTGCTTTTACAGCGTCCCACAGGTTTTGGGTTGTTGTGTTTTCATTTTTATTCGTTTCTATGCAAAATTTGATTTCTTTTTTGATTTCTTCTGTGATTTGTTGGTTATTCAGCAGCGTGTTGTTCAGCCTCCATATGTTGGAATTTTTAATAGTTTTTGTCCTGTATTTGAGATCTAATCTTACTGCGTTGTGGTCAGAAAAGATGCTTGGAATGATTTCTATTTTTTTTTGAATTTACCAAGGCTAGATTTATGGCCCAGGATGTGATCTATCCTGGAGAAGGTTCCAGGTGCGCTTGAGAAAAAGGTGAAATTCACTGTTTTGGGATGAAATGTCTTATAGATATCAATTAGGTCTAACTGGTCTATTGTATTGTTTAACGTTTGTGTTTCCTTGTTAATTTTCTGTTTAGTTGATCTATCCATAGGTGTGAGTGGGGTATTAAAGTCTCCCACTATTATTGTGGTATTGTTAATTTCTCCTTTCATACTTCTTAGCATTTGTCTTACATATTGTGGTGCTCCCGTGTTGGGTACATATATATTTATAATTGTTATATCTTCTTCTTGGATTGATCCTTTGATCATTATGTAGTGACCATCTTTATCTCTTTTCACAGACTTTGTTTTAAAGTCTATTTTATCTGATATGAATATTGCTACTCCTGCTTTCTTTTGGTCCCTATTTGCATGGAAAATCTTTTTCCAGCCCTT
>NW_011494881.1:82204-82546 GCF_000754665.1 Bison bison bison | reverse complement strand
ACTGGCGTGCGCTCGCAGTGCCTCAGCCACACTGGGTCTGCCCCCGCTCACGGCGCGTGTAGCCTCCCTGCCCACACTGCTTGGGCTCTAGGTTGTTCCACCGGGAACAATCCGAAGCTGGCCCTGGGTTGCATGCACCTCCCAGGTCCAAGCCGCTCAGGTTCAGGCACTCGGGTAGTCCTCAGAGGCGCAGACTCAGTTGGGCCTGCGTTTTGTGTTCTTCCCAGGTCCGAGCAGCTCAGGTGATGAGGTGTTTGGCGAGCGCCAATGCTGTGACTTATCGCCTCCCCGCCACTCGGTTATCTGGGTGTAAAACCGGCGCACCTTCTCAGGCAGATGTTG
>NW_011494881.1:76872-82104 GCF_000754665.1 Bison bison bison | reverse complement strand
CCATCTCATGCAAAGAGTTGACTCATTGGAAAAGACTCTGATGCTGGGAGGGACTGGGGGCAGGAGGAGAAGGGGACGACAGAGGATGCAATGGCTGGATGGCATCACCGACTCGGTGGACATGGGTTTGGGTGAACTCCGGATGGCATCACCGACTCGATGGTCATGGGTTTTGGTGAACTCCAGGAGTTGGTGATGTACAGGGAGGCCTGGCATGCTGCAATTCATGGAGTCACAAACAGTTGGACACGACTGAGTGACTGAACTGAACTGAACCTCTAAATGAGAGATTTTTAACAAGAAAGCCTTATCTTGTGATGAAAATCTAATTATCATCTATTTATTTCTCAATAAAAGGAAAAATATCTGAGCTTCTCTGGGGAGGAATAGAAGAATCCTCTGCTGCTATGAAGCATGCTGTCTTGGGGAAAGAGTGTTTATGCAAGCCACATGCTTTGGCATCCTTGAACAAGCAAACAAACCCACAAACACAGGAGTTGCATAGTAGTGTAGCTTGAAATGTTGTGTCTAAATACCAAAACTTAAGTGAAATATAAAGGGTGTTTTCCCAGTTGAGGATGTTTTCCGACACACAGCAACATAGAGTTAGGTGTTTTACTTATGGGATTTCAGTAAATTCTCACAACTTCTTGATATAATAGGTAAAATTTTCTACATTTTACAGATTCAAACAGTAATTTTAAAGATAATTAACTTCTCTGTGGCAGAACTGAGATTAAAATCCAAGCTTGTCAATTTACAAAACCCCTCTTTGGAACTATGGTCATGGGAAACCCCCATGTTTGTTGCTGAATAATGAAATCTCATCAAGACAATTTTTGATTTGGGGGTCAAACAGAAGTTCTTTTAAACAAACTGTATATGGTGAAGGACAAATATACTATTAATGGGTATATTTTGTTTTCCAACTAGTAAGGAATGGTAGAAAGTGGTGGGAAGAGAGGGTAGGAAATATAGTTAAGGAATTAAAAAAACAATGTAAACACCTTTAGAATGCAAGTGCAACCACTTTGCTAGGAAGGAGAACATCGTATTGTCAGGCTAACATGAAATGTCGAGACAATCGATGGATAATCTATTTCCTAGATGATGTGAATCTCTGTAAATTAAGTAAACAGCTATGTTTAAGAGTAAGATCCACATGCAATGTGGATTCATATCTCAAATCTGTTGAGTTCAACTAAAGTAACAAAATTAATCACTAGATGAGGACACTCAAATGACAACTTCTTAAATGGATCTGGAATCTGATTGCTATATAGGTACACTTCTTAGACTATCTGTCAAGCATAACTTTTGTTTCATCTGTACTTTTACAGATGGCTTAAATTTTACATAAATAATGTAAATTATATAATCATCTTTAACAATATTACTGCCAAATAACTATATAAATATTTAAAATAATTGTACTTTAAGCTTAAATTAAAAGCCATATGCCTTTGATTAAAGTAGACTTAAACCAGATTGCTAAACAATTGTACTCTATAAAAATGTGTTCAATACTTACTTAAGAGTCATGAATAGGTGCTTAATTTTGTTTGCTGGCACTTCAATCTCTGTGTGCATACACACACACTTAAAGACTGAAAAAGAGAAGCCACAAATTAGTGATATGAAAGTAAGACATAACTTATTTTCATTATAAGCTATAACTGCAATGACAAAAAAGTTTTATGTTCCATTTTTGTCACTAATATCAATGTTAAAGAGTTGAAAATTTATGTGTTAGGAAGCACCCTCAGATAGTCTGTAAAACAATAGATCTTAACAACTTTGAAGGCGCTTAAGAGTACATTGTGCTGAAAGTATGCATTCTAAAAAGTTCATAAACATGCATTTATATAATTGGAGCTATTATGGTTTATCATATCAATTATCCATGTACTAAAGAAGAATCAACAGCTTCAAAAATTCTTGTTAGAGAGTCTGGCAGTTATATGCAAGCAACCCAGTTTTGAGCTTTTGAGGAGGTTAAGGAAAACAATTTAGATGTTTGTGTGAGGTTCTCTGTAATAGCCCTAAACACAGCTTCTCTTTGGAAATAAAAGTAAAGTGTATACTTGTGATGACTATCAAACAAGAATTATAGGACTGTCATAGAAATCAAATCATATCCCCAAAATCGTGTCAAGTTGTTTTGGAATAGGAAGGCATAGAAGTGTATGGGGGTGGTAATCCTAACTTTATAAACACTCACAATGAATAGCTCTCTGATTTCATTGAATGATATCTGCATATTAAGCTATAAAGACGATGTTACTCTCATGCTATAAGGGTGATCTAAAGAATAATGCATAGTTTTTGCCCTCATTGGTTTTGTCTGTATTGATATTTTTCTTGCACTTGTCGTTTATTATATTTATTCTAGATTGGAGAGAAAGGATTTTTATATATGAAATGCTAATAACCTATACAGAGCAAAACACAATAAATGTAATACTGCCTAAATTGCCAAATGACTCCTACATCATAAATGCTACCACTTCAGAGAAAGTGTAAATAAGTTTTCAAGATTACATTGATTTTGTCATTTTTCATTTAATGTCAGTTTCCAGAGGGTTTCTTTTAAAAAATTTTTTATTGAAGTATAAATTGTGTTAGTTTCTGGTGTATAGCAAAGTGAATTAATTATACATATATCCACTCTTTTTTAGACTATTTCCCAAATAGGCCATTACAGAGTATTGAGTAGAGTTCTCTGTGCTATAAAGTAGGTCCTTATTAGTAATCTATCTTATATAAAATGACATGTGTATGTCAGTTCCAATCTTATAATTTATCCCTACACCCTCCAGAGGATTTCAATGTAAAAAGAGTTTTAATTTGCAGAGACAGAGGACAAAGATAACACTAGTTCAGGAGACAATTTATGAACTAGCCCGCTGAGTTATTATAACAAATCCCACTTGACAAAAGATGACAATAATTTTATAAATACTGTCTCTTACCTAATCTCTCTAGAAAGAGACTTTAATAGAAACAATTTAGGATTGTTTCAGCAAACATATAGGAAATATATTATTTTCTTTCCAGTCAGGGATGGCTGATATGAATAAGAGCACTGGAAGTCTGTGCCTCACTTATAATCAATATAACCAGGGCAATTTAAATTATCCCATAAATTATTCTTCGGCATTTTCATCCCCTGGTACAATTTCAGACACAGAAGTTCCCCATAATGCAGTATAACAATGTTATGATGCATGTTTTTGGTTAATAATTGATTTATTTTAAAAATATGTTCTATGCCATTATAACTTATTCAAACACCATATTTTTGGCTTTTATTAATTCCTTATCTAACCCACTGATTCAATATACTTTCTTAGCAAATTAGCATGAAAGTTAAAACTATGTAGGAATGTTGGGCATTCGATACTGAGAAAGGAAGAACTCAATAAGAGAAATATATCACCTACCATATTTTACTAAGTAAAGAAAAAGTGGTAATGATGTACATAAGATTAGTACAAGTTTAGCTAAAAATTTGCTCTACCAAATATTAAAATCTTTATAGAATTTACTTCCATAAAACATGCTCCTTTGTCCATGGTATTCTCTAGGCAAGAATATTGGAATGGGTAGCCATTTCCTTCTCCATGGGATCTTCCTGACCCAGGGATTGAACCTGGGTTTCCTGCGTTGCAAACAGATTCTTTATTGTCTGAGCCACTGAAGAAGCCCAAAAGTTTTGGCATTATTATATTTTTGAATTAAACTAAATAATAGCCATGATAAATACAAGTAAATGTTTATTGAGTGCTGATCATATGCCAATCACTATGCTAACTACTTTATGTGAAATTACCCTTTACCCTCAAAGTAATAGGAGGGAAAATCCCAGAGGAGCTCATAGAAGGCAACAAATCTTCAATACACAGCTGTAAATGAATAAATACTATTTGATAAAGAAAAACATTGTTACTCTTAATTTGATTACTCTGCTTATATATGTTGGTTCAGTCTGCTTAGAATCTTCCTCAATCTCTTCAATTACTTTTTCTGCTTATAAATTTATCTATAATTCCAGAGAAAGAACATCTATAGTTCCCTTGAGAAGTCTTCTAGACCCCTTGACTCAAAACTGTCCCCATCACTCCAAACTTCTATTGAATGAAAATACACTTTTATTGATCATTTATAGACCTCTATCCTACTATTAAATTATGTATACAAGTATTTTTTCACTCTAATTGGATTATGAGTATTAAGAAGTTAGGAATTATGATCTGGTCATATTAAATCCTTCACAGACCCTACCATATTGAGCTTTTCTTGCATTTATGCTATGCTTCTACCTCTTAGAAATGTATCTTAGAATTCAATACAATTTAACTTTCATCTTCCTGATAACATGAAAAACAATAAAAAGCCATGCACTATAGAAAAATATAATGGTTCTACTCTAATAAAATAATTAAATGGGAAAAACATTAATGTTAAATACAATGATGAATAATAATGTCAGTTAAACACTATAATAATATAAAACAAATTTATACAATTGAAAAAACTTTGGCTTGTTTCCTTAGTACTGCATCATTCCAAAAACACAGTGACAACCTTGTTTGACATTTACTTAAATAGTAGAAGAATACAGAAATGACTTTGGTTTAATTTTTGTGTGCATGTTTCATTAATTGAAAAATCACCCAAAGAGAAAAGCATAAATGTTAGCAGGAAAGATTTTGAAAATGTCTGGAAATTTCAAGGAAATATATATAGGAAGAGGTCTCACTGAAGATGGAGGATCGGTGTCTTAAAAAAAAAAAAACACCCAGTGATTTTTATATTTTTAATATATTTTTCTTGTGTTTATTAAGATACTGACTACTTTTGAAAGCAACGATTATTGGATTCTATTTTGTTTCTGATAAATACTAGAGAGAAGAAATAAGAGAATCAATTCAAATACCTAAATGCCATCTTTTCTAAAAAAGTAAATGAAATGTATTTGTTACTCGTGAAATTGTTTCTGACATTTGCAATAGGTGTTGTTGTTCAGACTGGTTTTATTAAAGTATTTGCCATTTCTTTGTTAAAGAAAATTTAATACAACAGAAAACTGTTTCTACCATTATCTCTTGAAAGCTTAAGGAGAGAATTCCCATAGCATAGCCCTCCTTCATCTCTTTTGTTTTTATAACTATTGCAGAAAAAGAGCATATACTGGGGACATAAAACCAACGAGGGAAAAAAAAAAAAAAA
>NW_011494881.1:75582-76533 GCF_000754665.1 Bison bison bison | reverse complement strand
GAGCCTGGTAAGCTGCAGTCCATGGGGTCACTAAGAGTCGGATACGACTGAGCGACTTCACTTTGACTTTTCACTTTCATGCATTGGAGAAGGAAATGGCAACCCACTCCAGTACTCTTGCCTGGAGAATCCCATGGATGCAGGAGCCTGATGGGCTGCCGTCTATGGGGTCACATGGAATTGGACACGACTGAAGCGACTTAGCAGCAGCAAAGACTGTATACATCAGATCAAAAGTTTAAGTTGTAAATGTGAAAACTGTAATGCGTGAGATGAAAGATATACTAGATAAGATTTACTTATGAATAGACATTTCAGAAAAAGATATGTAAATTTTAAAAAATCAGTTAGAAATTATTCAAAATAAAATAGAGAAAATAGAATGATAGAATGATGATGATAAAAAAATCAATTATCACGTTAAAGTAACCTAATGTGCATGTGATTAGAATCCTAGAACAGAATAAAAAGTATTAGAAAAAATAACGTTTGAAAAACTTCCTAACTGATGAACAAAACTCATTTCTAGGAATCCTAACATAAGAAACTCCTTTACATAAGAAATTGAAGGGTCTGACATTTTACTTTACTTACAGGGTAATAAATACTGACAGAATACAAAAGGTCCCTGGGTCAAAAGAGTAGGCCGTTTATTGCTAACAGTCAGAAGAGTGCACAGAGGGTTTCTGACATTCCCTGTGAATATTTCATGAGCTCTTCATGACCAAAACCACACAAGGTGAGGTGATGTGGGCCTGATGTGATCTGAATTTGCTGCATGATGCACTGCAAAAGAATAACTTTAAAGTTTATCAGCTGTTTGGGAGGCTCTGCGGAAGGTCCCTTAGGAGCCAATAAATTGGCTGACTGAAGGATCTACTGGCCCCTAAAATTATAAACAACAAATATATATTATATATATAATATATATTTTATATTTATATATTTTAT
>NW_011494881.1:74384-75482 GCF_000754665.1 Bison bison bison | reverse complement strand
ATATATTTTTTTAACAAAGCACCATCTATCCCTGGAATTATATGGGACAGAAGGCCAGATATTGGGCTGCCTTCCTCCCGAAAACATAGTGACTTGCCTCTTGTAGTTTGTTGTAAATTTTCTAAGTCCTGTCCAACTCTTTGTGACCCCATGGACTGCAGCATGCAAGGCTTCCATGTCCTTCACTATCTCCCAGAGGTTGTTCAAATTCATGCTCATTGAGTCAGTGATGCCACTCAACCATCTCATCTTCTGTCATCCCCATTCTCCTCCTGCCTTCAGTCTTTCTCAGCATCAGGGTCTTTTCCAATGAGTTGGCTCTTCATATCAAGTGGCCAAAGTATTGGAGCTTTAGCTTCAGCATCAGTCTTCCAATGAATATTCAGGACTGATTTCCTTTAGGACTGACTGGTTCATCTCCTTGCTGTACAAGAGACTCTCAAGAGTCTTCTCCAGCATCACAATTCAAAAGTATACATTTTTTGATGCTGAACCTTCTTTAGAGTTCACCTCTCACACCTGTACGTGATACTGGAAAAACCATAGCTTTGACTATCTGGACCTTTGTTGGCAAAATGCTGTCACTACTTTTTACTACGATGTCTGGTTTGTCATAGTTTTTCTTCCAAGGAGCTGATCAGATCAGATCAGATAGTCGCTCAGTCGTGTCTGATTCTTTGTGACCCCATGAATTGCAGCACGCCAGCCTCCCTGTCCATCACAAACTCCCGGACTTCACTCAGACTCACGTCCATCGACTCAGTGATGCCATCCAGCCATCTCATCCTCTGTCGTCCCCTTCTCCTCCTGCCACCACCCAATCCCTCCCAGCATCAGAGTCTTTTCCAAATGAGTCAACTCTTCGCATGAGGTGGCCGAAGTACTGGAGTTTCAGCTTTAGCATCATTCCTTCCAAAGAAATCCCAGGGCTGATCTCCTTCACTATGGACTGGTTGGATCTCCTTGCAGTCCAAGGGACTCTCAAGAGTCTTCTCCAACACCACAGTTCAAAAGCATCAATTCTTCGGTGCTCAGCCTTCTTCACAGTCCAACTCTCACATCCATACGTGACCACAGGAAAAACCATTTCCTGGACTA
>NW_011494881.1:72438-73641 GCF_000754665.1 Bison bison bison | reverse complement strand
TCATTTTCATCAAGAGGCTTTTGAATTCCTCTTCACTTTCTGCCATAAGGGTGGTGTCATCTGCATATCTGAGGTTACTGATATTTCTCCCAGCAATCTTGATTCCAGCTTGTGTGTCTTCTGTCCAGCGTATCTCATGATGTACTCTGCACAAAAGTTAAATAAACAGGGTGACAATATACAGTCTTGACGTACTCCTTTTCCTAGTTGGAACCAGTCTGTTGTTCCATGTCCAGTTCTAACTGTTGCTTCCTGACGTGCAGACAAATTTCTCAAGAGGCAGGTCAGGTGGTCTGGTATTCCCATCTCTTTCAGAATTTTCCACAGTTTATTGTGATCCATACAGTCAAAGACTTTGGCATAGTAAATAAAGCAGAAATAGATGTTTTTCTGGAACTCTCTTGCTTTTCCCAAGATCCAGCGGATGTTGGCAATTTGATCTCTGGTTCCTCTGCCTTTTCTAAAACCAGCTTGAACATCAGGAAGTTCATGGTTCACATATTGCTGAAGCCTGGCTTGGAGAATTTTGAGAATTACTTTACTAGCGTGTGAGACGAGTGCAATTGTGCGGTGGTTGGAGCATTCTTTGGCATTGCCTTTCTTTGGGATTGGAATGAAAATTGACCTTTTCCAGTCCTGTGACCACTGCTGAGTTTTCCAAATTTGCTAGCATATTGAGTGCAGCACTTTTACAGCATCATCTTTCAGGATTTGGAATAGCTCAACTGGAGTTCTATCACCTCCACTAGCTTTGTTTGTAGTGATGCTTTCCAAGGCCCACTTGACTTCACTTTCCAGAATGTCTGGCTATGGGACAGTGATCACACCATCGTGGTTATCTGGGTTGTGAAGATCTTTTTTGTACAGTTCTTCTGTGTATTCTTGCCATCTCTTCTTAATATCTTCTGCTTCTGTTAGGTCCATACCATTTCTGTCCTTTATCGAGCCCATCTTTGCATGAAATGTTCCTTTGGTATCTCTGATTTTCTTGAAGAGATCTCTAGTCTTTACCATTCTGTTGTTTTCCTCTATTTCTTTGCATTGATCGCTGAAGAAGGCTTTCTTATCTCTTCTTGCTATTCTTTGGAATTCTGCATTCAAATGTTTATATCTTTCCTTTTCTCCTTAGCTTTTCGCTTCTCTTCTTTTCACAGCTATTTGTAAGGCCTCCCCAGACAGCCATTTTGCTTTTTTGCATTTCTT
>NW_011494881.1:71075-71661 GCF_000754665.1 Bison bison bison | reverse complement strand
TAATCACACTAGGACCACAGCCTTGTCTAACTCAGTGAAACTAAGCCATGCCTGTGGGGCAACCCAAGATGGATGGGTCATCGTGGAGAGATCTGACAGAATGTGGTCCAATGGAGAAGTGAATGGCAAACCACTTGAG
This sequence comes from Bison bison bison, assembly GCF_000754665.1. Taxonomy (NCBI): domain Eukaryota; kingdom Metazoa; phylum Chordata; class Mammalia; order Artiodactyla; family Bovidae; genus Bison; species Bison bison. The sequence continues at coordinate 71,522 of NW_011494881.1, read as the reverse complement.
AACCCCATGAACAGTATGAAAAGGCAAAATGATAGGATACTGAGAGAGAAACTCCCCAGGTCAGTAGGTGCCCAATATGCTACTGGAGATCAGTGGAGAAATAACTCCAGAAAGAATGAAGGGATGGAGCCAAAGCAAAAAGAATTCCCAGCTGTGGATGTGACTGGTGATAGAAGCAAGGTCCGATGCTGTAAAGAGCAATATTGCATAGGAACCTGGAATGTCAGATCCATGAATCCAGGCAAATTGGAAGTGGTCAAACAAGAGATGGCAAGAGTGAATATCAACATTCTAGGAATCAGCGAACTGAAATGGACTGGAATGGGTGAATTTAACTCAGATGACCATTATATCTAATACTGGGGGCAGGAATCCCTTAGAAGAAATAGAGTGGCCATCATGGTCAACAAAAGAGTCCGAAATGCAGTATTTGGATGCAATCTCAAA
>NW_011494881.1:69826-70854 GCF_000754665.1 Bison bison bison | reverse complement strand
CTGACATATTGAGTGCAGCACTTTAACAGCACCATCTTTTAGGATTTGAAATAGCTCAGATGGAATCCCATCACCTCCACTAGCTTTGTTCACAATAATGCTTCCTAAGGCTCACTTGACTTCATACTCTGGGGCGTCTGGCTCTATGTAAGTTACCACATCATCGTGGTTATTCAGGTCATTAAGATCTTTTTTGCATAGTTCTTCCTTCTGTGTATTCTTGGCACTTCTTCTCAATCTCTTCTACTTCTCTTATGTCCTTGAAGTTTCTGTCCTTTATTGTTCCCATCTTTGAATGAAATGTTCACTCGGTTTCTCTAATCTTCTTAAAGAGGTCTCTAGTCTTTCCCATTCTATTGTTTTCTTCTTTCCCCTTAGAAGTAGTTATAAGGAACCACCATGTTTCTAGAGAAACACTATAGACTATGGGGCCCAGAAAACTGTGGAGAAAATCAATAAGGATATTAAGAAAAATACTGATATATTAACATTTCTGTATTCTGTTCTGACCCTCAAACAGCAGAATGCAATTCCTACACACATACAGAACATATTCTGGGCCATAAAACAAATCTAAATCAATTTTAAAATATTCCTGACCTGTAAAAATTATGTTTCTGAAAACAATGACATTAAACTGTAAATCAATAGAAAGATCTGTGGATAATGCTCAAATATTTATTTAAAAAATGCAACATTCCAAAATAGCACAGTCAAAAAAGAAATACAGAGGGAAATTAGAAAATATTTTGAATTGAATGAAAATAAAACATATCATATGAAAATGTGTGTGTTGCCACTAGAGTAGTACTTAGGGAACATTTATAGGTTTGTGCCTATTGTATTAAATATTAGAAAAGAAGAAAGATCTCAAAACAATAAATTTCACTTCTACCTTAATAAACTAGGGTATAAGAGCAAATAAAACCAAATTATGCAACAACAACAACAAAAATGAGTTAGGTAAGAATTTGAGTGAGTGAGTGAGTGAATTCGCTTAGTCGTGTCTGACTCTTTGTGACCCCATG
>NW_011494881.1:69003-69726 GCF_000754665.1 Bison bison bison | reverse complement strand
GTAGTCCCATTTCTTGAAGTGTTTTCCAGTTTGTTGTAATCCACACAGTCAAAGGCTTTAGTGTAGCCAATGAAGCAGATGTTTTTTCTGCAATTCCCTTGGTTTTTCTATGATCCAATGGATCTTGGCAATTTGACCTCTCATTTCTCTAATTTTTAACCCATTTGTACATCTGGAAGTTCTCAGTTCATGTACTGCTGAATTCTAGCTTGAAAGATTTTTAGCATTAGCTTGCTGGCCTTTTAAATGAGCACAATTATATGGTAGTTTTGGCATTCTTTGGCATTACCTTTCTTTGAGATTGGAATGAAAACTGACCTTTTCCAGTACCATGGCCACCGCTGAGTTTTCCAAATTTGCTGACATATTGAGTGCAGCACTTTAACAGCACCATCTTTTAGGATTTGAAATACCTTATATGGAATCCCATCACATCCACTAGCTTTGTTCACAATAATGCTTCCTAAGGCTCACTTGACTTCATACTCTGGGGTGTCTGGCTCTATGTAAGTTACCACATCATTGTGGTTTTTCAGGTCATTAAGATCTTTTTTGCATAGTTCTTCCTTCTGTGTATTCTTGGCACTTCTTTTCAATCTCTTCTACTCTTATGTCCTTGAAGTTTCTGTCCTTTATTGTTCCCATCTTTGAATGAAATGTTCACTCGGTTTCTCTAATCTTCTTAAAGAGGTCTCTAGTCTTTCCCATTCTATTGTTTTCTTC
>NW_011494881.1:68243-68903 GCF_000754665.1 Bison bison bison | reverse complement strand
TTACCCAATGCAATCCCTGTCAAGGTACCAATGGTATTCTGCACAGAACTGGAACAAATAATTTCACAATTTGTATGGAAATACAAAAAAACCTTGAATAGCCAAAGCAATGTTGAAATAAGAATGGAACTGGAGGAATCAACCTGCCTGACTTCAGGCTATACTACAAAGCTACAATCATCAAGACAGTGTGGTACTGGCACAAAGACAGAAACATAGATCAATGTTACAAAATAGAAAGCCCAGAGATAAATCCATGCACCTATGAACACCTTATCTTTGACAAAAGAGGCAAGACTATACAATGGAGAAAAGACAATCTCTTTAACTAGTGGTGCTGGGAAAACTAGTCAACCACTTGGAAAAGAAAGAAACTAGAACACTTTCTAACACCATACACAAAAATAAACTCAAAATAGATTAAATATCTAAACATAAGATCAGAAGCTATAAAACTCCTAGAGAAAAACATAGGCAAAACATTCTCCGACATAAATCACAGCAAGAACCTCTATGACCCACCTCCCAGAGTAATGGAAATAAAAGCAAATATAAACAAATGGGACCTAATTAAACTTAAGAGCTTCTGCACAACAAAGGAAACTATTAGCAAGGTGAAAAGACAGCCTTCAGAATGGGAGAAAATAATAGCAAATGAAG
>NW_011494881.1:62369-68143 GCF_000754665.1 Bison bison bison | reverse complement strand
TTCGCTTAGTCGTGTCTGACTCTTTGTGACCCCATGGACTGTAGCCTACCAGGCTCCTCCATCCATGGGATTTTCCAGGCAAGAATACTGGAGTGGGTTGCCATTTCCTTCTCCAGAAGATCTTCCCAACCCAGGGATTGAAGCCAGGTCTCCCACATTGTAGGCAGACACATTACCGTCTAAGCCACCAGGTAAGAATTTAATGAAATATAAAGCAGAATCAGTAGAAATTGTTAAAGCATAAAAACTGGTTTATAAACATCAAGCCAGATAGACAAGTAAAAAGAGAAAGGATGAAAAAAGACACAGATCACCATTAGCAGGGATGAAAAAGGTGAGACAGTAACCAAATATCAAAAAGAAAATGAATAAATAAAATGATCAACTTTATGTCAATAAATTTGAAGACAGGTGAAATGAACAAGTTTTTTTTTTAAAAAAACAAGGTGTCAAGGTTCATGCAAGAAAAATTCATAATGTGAAGATTCCTTTATCCTACAGAAATTAATTTTATAGTTAAAAAAAATTCCTAAAACAAAAATTCCTGACACAAATGCCTTTATTGGAGAATTCAATCAATACTTAAGAAAGAAAGAATACTGATTCTACACAAGCAGTTCTATAAAACTGAAGAAAAAGGAATGTTTCCCAGCTCATTCTATCAATTTGTAAAAGAATAAAGACTGGAAAGGGAAAAGTTCAAATTTATATTTTTATGAACATAGATAAAAATATTAAAAATAACATTTGAACAAACAAATTGATGATATTTAAAGAGAACAATGTATCATGAGTGATAAGTGAATCTCCAAGTGGAAGATTCACCAAGGAACATACATTTTTTTTAATATTCGAAAGTCAGTCAAGATAATTTACCATATTAGCAAACTGAAAATAATTATAAGACTAACTTGGTAAATGCAGATTGAACATTAGACAAATCCATCATTCCTTTGTGATAAAACAAACAAAACTTATTCTTAGTAACTTAGGAATAGAAGACAACTTCCTCAACCTGAAATATATAGCTTTAAAAATCCTTTAACTAAAATAATAGTGATAGAAAAACTCAATGATTTTCCTCTAAGATCAAGAACAAAACAAGAATATCTATTCTTGCCACTTGTATTCATCATTTTACTGGAGTTTCCAGTCTGTGCAATCAGATAGAAAAATATATGAAACGCATTCTGCTTGGAAAGCAAGAAGTAAAATAGTCTTTGTCTATAGATGACACTAAAGTTTATGAAGAAAATTAGACAAATATATAAAGTAGTTACAAGAAATAATAAGGGTTTTTACCAACATTGCAAGATACAACATTAAAATAAAAAATACACTGTGTTTCCATCTAAGTTGAAATGAAATATTATACCACCAAAATATGAAATGTTTATAAATAAATCTAACAAAAGATATGAAACAGTTGTATGCTGAAAACTACAAAATGCTGCTGAGAGCAACTAAAGATACCACTGAATGGAGAAGTATATATCTTGTTTGTGGATCAGAGGGCTCAACACTGTGGTGTAAATTCTTTTCAAATTGATCAAACCACATTTAAAACCTCAGGTAGATTTTTGCAGAAGCTGACAGGCTGATCCTAAAATTTATATGAAAATTCAAAAGATTTAGAGTCAATCAAGAAAAATTCATAATGTGAAGATTCCTTTATGTCCTAAAGAAATTAACTTTATAGTTAAAAATCTTCCTCAAATGAAAATTCCTGGCACAAATGCCCTCATTGGAAAATTCAATCAATAATTAAGAGAGAAAGAGTACTGATTCTATACAAGCAGTTCCATAAAAGTGAAGAAGAAGGACTATTTCCCAGCTCATTTTATCAGGTTGAAAAAGAATAAAGGCCGGAAAGGGAAAAGTGATGGTGATGAATAATTCATCGTCTTAAGAAAAAAAATCATCTAACCAGATGCATAAAATACATATAATAAAATCTACCTCCCTATGAAATAAAGTCTCTTAGCAAATGAAAAATATTTTTGACATAGTCATACAATGGAATATGGCAAGAAATGAAGAAACACAGCTATAAAAAAGAACATGAAAATAGTATATTGAGTGAAGCCACATACAAAAATTACATACATTTGACATCCCTTATTAGAATCCAAAGAACAAGCAAAATTTATCTATGGTGATAATAAGAATTAGAATGACAGTTGTTTCTGTGGAAGAATGGATTGACTTGAAGTGGGTACTGCCAACTCCTTAGGTAAAGGAAAATAATTTATACATTTATTACATAAATTATAATTATTTATACTGTATTTCACCACTACTTTAGTGTATATCTCCAAAGGAATTACCAGTTTCTCTCACAGCAGTATCATGATCATATCTCAAAATCACGGTAGTTTCTTAGTATCATCTGGTATTTGATTCATACTCATATTTCCCCAACTGAAATATTGAGGAAATATCAAGTATTTCTCTGAAATACCCTTCTACAGTGAATAATATCGTCTCTTATGCCTCTGTAAACTTAGAAATGCCACTGCTGCTAAGTCGCTTCAGTCGTGTCCGATTCTGTGCGACCCCATAGATAGCGGCCCACAGGCTCCCCCGTCCCTGAGATTCTCCAGGCAAGAACACTGGAGTGGGTTGCCATTTCCTTCTCCAATGCATGAAAGTGAAAAGTGAAATTGAAGTCGCTCAGTCGTGTCTGACTCTTTACGACCCCATGGACTGCAGCCTACCAGGCTCCTCCATCCATGGGATTTTCCAGGCAAGAGTACTGGAGTGGGGTGCCATTGCCTTCTCCAGAAATGCCACAGATCTTCCTTTATATTTTGTTCCATGAACTTGGGAGAAAATCAGCTTTCTTCTAGGATTTATCTAATGCATCCTGATCATTTCTTTTACATATCTGTCTATTCTCTACATTTATTATAAAGAGAATTTACATCTATGGACTTCACTGAATTCAGATTTAAAAATTAGACAAGAGTACTTTAGAAGTGAAGCTGTATATTACACTTGGTTAACATCAGTATACACATGTATCTTATTTATCTTTCTATTAGTTTGGATGAAAATTAACTTTGAGATTCATGGGAATATACTTTAATTCTTCCATTGAAAATTCCTATATTACTCTAGATGACACTTTGGACACTATAAATAATCAATTCATAATTTTTTTAATATAATGGTGTTGTTGTTTAGTCATCAAGTCATCGCCAATTCTTTTGTGATCTCATGGACTAGACTGTACCCTGCCAGGCTCCTCTGTTTATAGGATTTCTCAGGCAAGAAAACTGGATTGGGTTTCCATTTCCTTCTCCAGGGGATCTTCTGACTCAGGGCTCGAACTTATGTCTCATACTTTGGCAGTCAGATTCTTTAGCACTGAGCCACCAGGGAAGAAAATATTTTCTTTCAATATAATGGTGTTAGCTTGAGGAAATTATTTAGTAAGAATAGTGGTGAGTTAAAAAAAAATATTCCACTGTATATTTATTAGATGGGGTTCTTTTATAAAGAGAGTTTTTTCCTATCACAAATGTTATTTGGTTACCTTCAGATATAGGTTTTACTAGAAAAGACAGAAAAAATCCTTAAATAACCAACTCTCAGATTAAAGACTTGGTGCAAGAGCTACTTTCAAAACAAATGCAGGACTCTTTGTCATACTGATTTAGTTAAAATAATATAAAATATAAAATAAATAATGATAATCAATTCATTTTTAATCATCAGGATCTGAATTTTGTACAAAGAACAAGAGTAAGCAGAGGTTTCTATACATTCCTTACCCAGACTGCCTACAAAGATGATAATATTTTCCATTTCCAAGAAACCTAGAGAAATTTCTGTGTAAAAGTAAAAAATTCAATTTAAAAAGACAAAGATAATAAGAAATTGTCATCCTAATAGGAAATAGCATGTCCTAGGAGAAAGTAAAGAGGAGATATTTTAGGACTCTGGAATCAGCCAAGGGTCGAGGCTCTCATTAGAACTGAACTAGGAAGGAAAGTAATGCTATTAGGATAATACTGATTGTATTTATTTCAACACATATATTGTATGAAACTATATAAATTACAAAAGTATTTATGAATAAAATATGATATTTGAGATTTTCTTCTTAGAAATAATTCAGTAGTGGGAAGATATAATGTTTGCAGTACAGAACTGTATTTGTGTTGGTGTTGATGAAGTCAAGTCTGCAGTACATGAAGTTGTGTTCCACTGTTCTCTTCACTTTCATGTATTTATCTTTTTTCATTAAGAAATGTATGAATTCATAATGATTTTCTAAATATTGAAAACCACATGAAGTGTATGTGTCTCTTTTGAAGAGAGAGAGCTATTTTCATAGATCTTATTTTTGACAGATTCTATTATCTAAATATTTAATAAGCTTTTGGGACTTCAAAGCAATGGTTTGTTTCTATAGGGAACTATTAAAATGTCTGTCAAGGCATTAAAATGTCTATTAGTATTTTCTCTCTCCTCTTTGATACATATAGCTGAAAAAACCCCTCTTTCCATAATTTAATATAGTGAATTGCTCTATCTGAAAACAGACCTGTAAGTGATTATGATACTTAGGCAAATCAGTAACACTTGACAATATGAATTGATTGTTTCTTTTAATAATTTTGAAAGTAGTATCACATAGTTATTCATTTTTAAGTCAAATGTACATGAAATAAGGGATCAAGTTTACTACTCTCATGTCAATGGCATTGCTCAGAAGATAATTTTGAAACATGAGGGCAAGGGATAGAAAGAAATGTTATTCAACACATCAAGGACTGTATATTAAGTCCCACGGTTGGTGAGTTGAGATCCAGGTTATAGTTCAGGCTCTGTTATAAAAGCATAATTATTTGATGGTCTTGTTCTTTTATATATAAAATAGAATTTAGTATAGAGAGGATCTCCATTTTATACAGGTGATGGTTGGGATAAGAGATTTGAGGCAGTGTGAAGCATACTTCACTAACCAAAGGATAATCAGGAAATCCTACTTGCAGTATTGTTTCTTAGAACAACCAATTTATATTTTTAAATGTAAAATAATAAGTAACAAAGGTAAAGTTTCTGAAAAATAATGTTAAAGAATGCCAAAAATGATAAAACTCCCCAGAAAGCAGGAATAGAAGGAACATACCTCAACATAAAATCTATATATGACAAACCCACAGCAAAATTTATCCTTAATGGTGAAAAATTGAAAGCATTTCCCTTAAAGTCAGGAACAGGACAAGGGTGCCCACTTTCACCACTACTGTTCAACATAGTTTTGGAAGTTTTGGCCACAGCAATCAGAGCAGAAAATGAAATAAAAGGAATCCAAATTGGAAAAGAAGAAGTAAAACTCTCACTATTTGCAGATGACATGATCCTCTACATAGAAAACCCTAAAGACTCCACCAGAAAATTACTAGAGCTAATCAATGAATATAGTAAAGTTGCAGGATATAAAATCAACACACAGAAATCCCTTGCATCCCTATACATGAACAATGAGAAAACAGAAAGAGAAATTAAGGAAACAATTCAATTCACCATTGCAACGAAAAGAATAAAATACTTAGGAATAAATCTACCTAAAGAAACAAACGACCTATATATAGAAAACTATAAAACACTGATGAACGATATCAAAGAGGACACAAATAAATGGAGAAATATACCGTGTTCATAGATCGGAAGAATCAATATAGTGAAAATGAGTATATTACCCAATGCAATCCCTGTCAAGGTACCAATGGTATTCTGCACAGAACTGGAACAAATAATTT
>NW_011494881.1:60863-61724 GCF_000754665.1 Bison bison bison | reverse complement strand
AGAAACTATAAAAATCCTAGAGAAAAACATAGGCAAAACATTCTCCGACATAAATCACAGCAAGAACCTCTATGACCCACCTCCCAGAGTAATGGAAATAAAAGCAAATATAAACAAATGGGACCTAATTAAACTTAAGAGCTTCTGCACAACAAAGGAAACTATTAGCAAGGTGAAAAGACAGCCTTCAGAATGGGAGAAAATAATAGCAAATGAAGCAATTAACAAAGAATTAATCTCAAAAATACACAAGCAACTCCTGCAGCTCAATTCCAGAAAAATAAATGATGCAATCAAAAAATGGGCCAAAGAACTAACAGACATTTACCCAAAGAAGACATACAGATGGCTAACAAACATATGAAAAGATGCTCAACATCACTCATTATCAGAAAAATGCAAATCAAAACCACAATTAGGTACCATCTCACACTGGTCAGGATGACTGCTATCCAAAAGTCCACAAGCAATAAATGCAGGAGAGGGTGTGGAGAAAAGGGAACCCTCTTACCTTGTTGGTGGGAATGCAAACTAGTACAGCCACTATGTAGAGCAGTGTGGACATTCCTTAAAAAATTAGAAATAGAACTGCCATATGACCCAGCAATCCCACTACTGGGCATACACAGTGAGGAAACCAGAATTGAAAGAGACACGTGTATCCCAATGTTTGTCACAGCACTGTTTATAATAGCCAGGACATGAAAACAACCTAGATGTCCGTCAGCAGACGAATGGATAAGAAAGCTGTGGTACATATACATAATGGAGTATTACTCAGCCATTAAAAAGAATACATTTGAATCAATTCTAATGAGGTGGATGAAACTGGAGCCTGTTATACAGAGTGAAGTAAGCCAG
>NW_011494881.1:51055-60763 GCF_000754665.1 Bison bison bison | reverse complement strand
CCAACTCTTTGCGACCCCATGAATTGCAGCATGCCAGGCCTCCCTGTCCATCACCAACTCCCACAGTTCACTCAAACTCACGTCCACTGAGTCGGTGATGCCATCCAGCCATATCATCCTCTGTCGTCCCCTTTTCCTCCTGACCCCAATCCCTCCCAGCATCAGAGGCTTTTCCAATGAGTCAACTCTTTGCATGAGGTGGCCAAAGTAGCAGAGTTTCAGCTTTATATGGAATTTTAAAAAATGGTAATGATAATCTTATATGTGAGACAGCAAAAGAGACACATATGTATAGAACAGTCTCTTGGACTCTGTGGGAAAAAGCAAGGGTGGGATGATTTGAGAGAATAGCATTGAAACATGTATATTACAATATGTGAGACAGATCACCAGTCCAGGTTCAATGCATGAAACAGGGTGCTCAGGGCTGGTGCACTGGTATGACCCAGAGGGATGGGATGGGGAGGGAGGGGGGTTCAGGATAGGGAACACATGTACACCCATGGCTGATTCATGTCAATGTATGACAAAACCACTACAATATCGTAAAGTAATTAGTCTCCAATTAAAATAAATAAACTAAAAAATAATAAATAAAAGCAAAAGCAAAAAAAAGAAAAAGAAAAAGAATGGCAAAAATGACCTACTGGCTTGACTTCATTTTTTATATTAATTGAAGCTTCAATACTTTGGCCACATGATGCAAACATCTGATTCATTGGAAAATACCCTGATGTTGGGGAAGATTGAGGGCAGGTGGAGAAGGGAACTACAGAGAATGAGATGGTTGAATTGTATCATTGACTCAATTGATATGAGTTTGAGCAAACTCCAGGAGATAGTGAAGGACAGGGAAGCCTGGCATGCTGCAGTACATGGAGTCTCAAGAGTTGGAGATGAAACAGCAACTGAACAACAACATATATTTTTAATTTTTTAAAAAAGTATTCAATGTTTCCAGTAGTTTATTCCATGGGATCAGAGCCTCATTAAAGACTCTGGAAAAACATAAGGATAGGATCCTTTAGTTAAGTCAGTTTGGGTAACATATTTGGAAAACTTATTATACAAAACATGTTTACATTTATGAGAAGATTTTAGGAATGACTTGGTCAAACTTCATTTAATCTAGAATTTCCCAAGCACATCTGACTACAGAACTATTTGTAGGTATAGTGTGCCATTGTGGAAGTAGAGGTGTCTCTCTTTCTTTTTAACAAGACAAACATGCTATACAAGTACTCTATGACATACATTGTGCTGAGCCCAGGAACTAAAAAGATGAAGTTTTGGGTGTATATCTCTTCTTTTATGGCTCTCTACCCTTATACTGGCTTCCCAGGTGGCTCAGTGGTGAAGAACTGCCTGCCAGTGCAGGAGACGAAGGAGATGTAGATTTGATCTCTGGGTTGGGAATATCACCTGGAGGAGGAAACGGCAACCCACTCCAGTATTTTTCCCTGGAAAATCACATGGACAGAGGAGCCTGGTGAGTACCCTACAGTCCATGAGGTCCCAAAGAATTGGACACAACTGAGCAACTGAGCATGCATGCTCACACCCTTATGGTATTGTTTTCTTACCTGTAGGAGAAAATATATAACAGGTATTTATAAATCATTTGAGGATATTTGTCAATAGCACATGCTTACTCCACTTACCTCCAATCTTCTTCCCAATATGAAAATAATTTGCAAGGAGGAAAAGACATGTGCATTAAAATAATATCTACTTTGATTCTAAAATTGATTGTCCCATTTTATAACTACTGCCCTAGTTGCCAGAACCCTTTAAACTATTCCATGATGTCATTATTCTATATGCTAAAACAGTTATCATATATAATTTCCTCCTAAATGCCTTGCTTTTTCCAACATCAGCAAGTATAGCCCTTTGTTTTAATCCCTCTTTGACAGTGATAATGGGTGGCCATGAGTTTTAATCAGATAGAAGAATCCTCCTAATAGTTAGCTATTAAATCGCATTGCCAGTAACCTATTATAAAATGCTTTACTGAGAAATATGGAGGTATTCTTTTTGTGCAAAGCATAATACAGAATGTAAAGAAGCTTAAGTCTGGGAACCACCTCCTGAAAAGCTTGGGTGGTTTACTTATGGACTGTTAGATGAGAGTGAAAGACCTTCAGTCAATCAGATATAAGTACAAACTGAGACTGCACCAAGAGTCACTAAGAAGGAGTTCTCTGCGGATAATCACAGTCAACTTTCATGCAATGAGAAGGGCTATGAGAGTGCAAGATAAATAAAGTCACATAGAATAGAAAGAGACACATTTACAATAAAGTTATATTTATAATATATTTTACTAGATCAGAACATTGTGGTGGAAAAGTTTGTCAAGGTAATTTTGGATTGGATTGTAGAGGGGGGGCTCACGAGTGTCAAAAGCATGATGAAGATTAAGGAAGAAATAAGAAAAGGAGACACACCATGTAATTTCCCCATTTTTCTCCTTTCACTACTATTCCCATTTACTATTGCCAGGTCACTTTGCTTAAACCTTAAAATTCCTAATGATCAGTACATGAAAACAAAGATTATACAAAGCCTTCATGATAGTTACTTCTTACTCTGAGAAGAAACAGGTTTAGTGTATTAATGATAGTTTTATAAAAAGATACTGTGTTTTTGTACTCTTGTGGTGACTATATATTTATTAAACCTACTTTTCAACTTCATAAATTTTCCTATTCAGTAATTATGATATGAAATTTCAGTCAGCTGTCATCTGCTCTTGAGTGAGCTGACTGACAGCGTCACCGTCTTTTGATAGGTTATTGATAAGTAGAAGCAGACAGTAGTCCTTTAGCTCAGTTTTATACCATTATTCTAGAAAGACCTCCAATTCTAAAAGATGTAACCTCTCTGTTACAACAGCAATGGCACCTTTGGGAATATGTTTGCATACTGATGAGTTGGTTGATGGGCTTTGAGAGGTATATAAGCATGCCTCTAGCAAAATGTGAGAGCTTACAAGAGATTTCTCTTTATCCTTAGAAGTAGCATGTCCAAGAAAGGCTCAATGTCAGAAAAAAAACCTAGAAGCATCTGCTTTATACCTATCTTGTGGCTAGAGAAGTAGAGATGACAAGACTGTCAGCTTGTCAGTTGTAGGAGTACAAAAGAAATTTCAACTAAGAGTCAAACTGAAAATGTCATCATTTGTAAAAAGCACCCCTTAGACTTCATTTTCAAAGCTGATGTATTTTTGCACTTTTGCCAAAATGCAATTACATGCACAGTTGCACAGGCAAATACATGGGAATATTTTCATAAGAGTAATTTACAGTAAACAGCAAATGCAATTAGAAACTGAGAAGGTTTTTCCTTCACACAGTTATGTGACTAATTGAACAGCAAATGGTATTATAAAGAATTTAGAGAAGAAAGTGTTTTGCCAGCACAAGCACTGCCAATCAGTGTCTTTGTGACATCAACATATTTGGTTCCACCTATTCATTAACCTAAGTGGGGTCTGTGATTGTTCTTAAATCAGCACACAAAGTACCTTCTAAACACAAAGGAAAATAGAAAAGCATAGAAGATATATTTATAAAAATATGAAAAAGATTTATATTTATAAATCAGATCTTCGGCTTCCATGTTCAAAGATGTTTTTCCAGATAGAGTCCATGTCTGTCAAGAATTCTAACGGCTCTCATGGAGACAATTCTCTGCCACAGAACAAAATTTACCCCAAGAAATCTGTGACAAACAGTTTGCTTGTTGACTAATTTCTAGGAGAAGGATACAGAAAAAAAGAAAAAAACAAAACAAAAAAACCCATGAGCATTTGGATTTCATTTCCTCTCATTCATTTTACTAAGAAAATGGGAATGAGTATTTCAGTCAACAGTCCTCAACTGGCTAAAAATTCAGATTTCATTCAGTGATAGTTTTCTTGGTATAATTCTTATCTATAATGTGGTGACAAGTTGGTAACAAAATGCTCTTAAAAACTAACTGGAAAATCTGTGGATTTCATCAGATTTATTATGGGACAATGAAAAAAGTAGCCCATGTTAATTAAAGTAAATGCAAGGAAATATGCCATATACCTATCTTTGACAATTTAATATGATGCATGGAGGAACTGCTTAGTCTTATTATACCTATGTACATGTAAAATTTCACATGTTAATATAAAAGGTGGACTTTATCTCTCTTCATGACTATTATGTGCACCTTGGCGCATAAGCATTCTAACTTCCTACTTTCACAATCCTAGCTTTTCCAGCCTCAGTGTTAAAACTATTTTTCCACAGCTAAAGCAAACAAAAATAACTCTTCTGTAAGGGCTATCACCTCTAATTCAGAGTTATGCTTTCTCTGCATACTCCATGCTACTTCTGAATATAACATGAAATTCCTATTGTTGTAGCCACACTTTCCAGGAAACAAACTCATTCAGAAGGACAATGCAGATAGTGGAGTGCAGTTTATTACACTGGTGGGCCCAAGGCAGAGTCTCCTCTTAGCCAAGGACCCCAACTAGTTTTTATGAAAGCCTTATACACCCTCAGTGTACATGCCCAAAACCACCTCCCCAAATTCCCTGAAGCTAGTCTGAACAAAGGAAAAGAAAGATACAATCAAAGTTAACCCGTGATTCATATGCCTTATGCCTAGGTAGTTAACCGTGGACAATTATCAATAGGCCTGTGGTGATACCCCAATAAGCATAATAGAATTTATGATTCTATTTGGTTACACAGATAATTAGGGTATTCTTTTAGGCTACGGAGAGTTTAGGTACAAGCCCTGGGACTCTTCCATCTGGGGGATCTGGTTTTCCAGTTGATATGTTGTTTCCATAGGTACTGGGCATATAGCTCAAAGTCCATAGTCCAACCCAAGATGGAGTCCTACTTTCAAGATGGAGCCTGTTCTGTCTGTTTCCTCCTTCACTATATCCATTTGGAAAGCAATACATTAATCATAAGAATCAAATTCGGTTTAGTAAAGGCAGTTAGTGATTGGTGACCTAACACCATGAGTATCTTTAATATTATCCTGACAAAACAAACAAACAAAAAGCAAACTCGTCAAATTCCATGAGTTTTCAGTTGACTGTAAATAAATGAATGAGACTAAAATACAGGCAAATCAGAATTCATAAAAAATAATTACATTAAATCTGACAAGGTAGTATATATGTAGACATGCAAAGATAAACAATGGTATAAGATAAACTAGACATGTAAAACAGAGAAGGCAATGGCAGCCCACTCCAGTACTCTTGCCTGGAAAATCCCATGGACGGAGGAGCCTGGTGGGCTGCAGTCCATGGGGTCGCTAAGAGTCGAACACAACTGAGCAACTTCACTTTCACTTTTCACTTTCATGCATTGGAGAAGGAAATGGCAACCCACTCCATGTTCTTGCCTGGAGAATCCCAGGGATGGGGGAGCCTGGTGGGCTTCCGTCTATGGGGTCGCACAGAGTTGGACACGACTGAAGTGACTTAGCGGTAGCAGCAGCAGACATGTAAAATGTATATTTTCAAACAGAACTTTCTATGAAGGTTTAAAGAAGAAAGAAAGCATTAGGTACTAGATAAATGCTCTGGATTTTCATGGGATGTCAAAAAATGTGACAAAAGAAAGACTTCCCTAGAATTAATAAAAATGCATGCAAATAAAACTTCAGATTCTTGATCATAAAGTTTTCAAATTATTTCTGGATAATGATGAATAAAACATTTATATATTGTATGGAGCGGGTTAGAAAGGTGTGTGGCAGACAGGACAGCTAACAAGGAAACCTAAAGAAGTCTTTAGTTATAAATAAAATATAAATATATCAGTTTCTCTGCAATCCAAATTTTAGGACAGAAATTTGTCTGAGTCCTAATTTCAATTATTAAAATGAAGTAAATACATAAATTGAGTAATACTCTTTCTCAATTGGCCTTTGTTTCTTTATTGGTATTACCTGGAGTTGAATTTCTCAACATATCTGATAAAGAGTGTTGGTTTAGTGTACATATATCAGATTTACCTAGTAGACTTGGTAACCTACAGGTTCCTGGACCCCATCTCCAGCATTTCTGATTCAAAAAGTCTGGGTGCAGCCTGAAACCTTATTTCTAACAAGTTCCCACTTGATGCTGATACTTCTGGTTTTTGGATCACATTTTGAAAACTACTGGCATAGTGGAATATGTATTAACAGATATTAAAACATTTCATTGTGCTATGAACTGGGAACATTAGGTTAGGAACCTCAAATAGGTGATTTCCTTTCTGCAGTATTCCTGAAAACATTTAATATAAAATGTATTTTATCATTATTGCCAAAGAAATATCGCAACAGATGGAGTTAAATAGGCAAGGGGAATTTTATTCAGGATTATTGAAATAGAGGAAAGAACTGAACTCATCACTATTGAAACAAAAGGTAGGAGTTTTTAAACACTAAGGTGTGCTAGTGAAAAATTACCAGATGACTTTAGACAGGGGTTGGTGACTGTGATCAGGCGATCTGTATTTGCTAATGGTACCTTGTGGCTCAGATGGTAAAGAACCTGCCTGCAACAAGGAGACCAAGGTTCTATTCCTGGAATAGAACCCCTGGAGAAGAAAATAATTCCATGGTATTATTTCTTTGAAGAAGATCTAAG
Organism: Bison bison bison; assembly: GCF_000754665.1. Taxonomy (NCBI): domain Eukaryota; kingdom Metazoa; phylum Chordata; class Mammalia; order Artiodactyla; family Bovidae; genus Bison; species Bison bison. Next base: position 54,120 of record NW_011494881.1, on the reverse strand, counting down.
AAAGGTTATTCTATGAGAAGGCCTGTCTTCAAGGCTAAACAATATTGATTAAATGTCACTTACGCTCTTTATGATGTTAATCAAACTGGGGTCTCCTGAATTGCAGGCAGATTCTTTACCAACTGAGCTATCAGGGAAGCCTTATGATGTTAATAGCCAAACCAAATTGCATCTTCCTCTGAATAGGAATTGCTTAAAGGGATAAATAGCACAATAGGGTCTAAAGCCTGGACAAAGGAAACACATAAGGTAAAATCTGGTATTTATTCTCAGAATGATAACACATCAATTAACTTTAGCATGAATATGTTACATACACATACAGCAATAGAAATGCTTAGTATCTTTAGAGGTGTATATGCTGGGCTTTCCAGGTGGTGCTTGTGGTAAAGAACACACCTGCCAATGCAGGAAACATAAGAGATGTAGATTCAATCCCTGGGTCAGGAAGATCCCCTAGAGGAAGGCATGTCATCCCACTCCAGTATTCTTGCCTGAAAAATCTCATGCATAGAGGAGCCTGGCAAGCTATAGTCCATAGGGTCACAATAATTGGACACGACTAAAGCACGTACATTTTCACTACATATGTACTGAAAGAAGTAAGTTCTGTATCACATTCATGTGCACAAATGCAACCTGGCCTTTATTTCACATTCTTTGTCTTTCTTCCCACTGTCTTATTTATGATACAGATAATAAAGGCTTTATCTTTGAAACAACTTATTTTTAAATTTACTCACAGTGTCAAAACATTATTCTAGGCTTATGGTAAAATACTAGATAAATTTTAAGCATTATATTTACCATTTCTTGCTTTAAAATATATGTGTTTATTGCTTAGATTCACTGTAAGAGATGACATAAGTCAGCTGCTCCTAACTATTAACTTCCAATTGATTATTCTCACTCACACAGAGAAGCAAAAGGCAAGGAGGAAGGGAAAGATAGAGCCAATGAATACAGAGTTTGAAAGAATAGCAAGAACAGATGAGAAAGTCTTGAATGAGCAATGCAAAGAAATAGAGGAAAACAATGGAATGGGAAAGACTAGAGATCTCTTCTCTAATAAAATTAGAGAAACTAAGGGAACATTTCATGCAAAAATGGGCACAATTAAGGACAGAAATGGTAAGGATCTAAGAGAAGCAGAAGAGATTAAGAAGAGGTGGCAAGAATACACTGAAGACCTATACAGCAAAAGATCTTAAGACCCAAATAACCACAATGGTATGGTCACTTACCTAGAGCCAGATATCCCAGAGTGTGAAGTCAAGGGAGCCTTGGGAATCATTACTAAAAACAAAGCTAGTGGAGGTGACAGAATTCCAGCTGAGCTATTTGAAATTGTAAAAGATGTTACTATTCAAGTTCTGCATTCAAAATGTCAGAAAATTGGAAAACTCTGCAATGAGCATAGAACTGGAAAAGGTCAGTTTTCATTCCAATCCCAAAGAAAGGTAATGCCTAAGGATGTTCAAACTACCATACAATTGCACTCATTTAATGTGATAGCAAGGTAATGCTCAAAATCTTTCCAGTTAGACTTCAACAGTATGTGAACCAAGAACTTCCAGATGTACCAGATGGGTTTAGAAAAGGCAGAGGAACCAGAGATCAAATTTCCAAGATCCATTGGATCATAGAAAAGCCAAGGGAATTCCAGGAAAAAAAAAATCTACTTCTGCTTCATTGACTTCATTAAGCCTTTGACTGTGTGGATCACAAAAAAAAAAAAAAAACCTATGGAAAATTCTGAATTAGATGGGAGTACCAGACTGCCTTACCTGCCTCCTAAGAAAATCTGTATGCAGGTCAAGAAGCAACAATTAGACCTAGACAATGGAATAACTGACTGGTTCAAAATTGAGAAAGGAGTATGTCAAAGATGTATTTTGTCACCCTGTTTCTTTAACTTATATGTAGAGTACATCATGGTAAATGCTGGACTGGATGAATCACAAGATGGAATCAAGATTTTGGGGAGAAATATCAACAACCTCAGATATGCAGATGATGCCACCTAATGGCAAGAAGTGAAGAGGAACTAAAGAGTCTCCTGGTTAAAGCGAAAGAGGAAAATGAAAAAACTGGCTGAAAGCTCAAGATTCAAAAAACTAAGATCATGGCATCCTCTCCCATCAGTTCATGGCAAATAGATGGGGAAATAATGGAAACAGTGACAGACTTTATTTTCTTGAGCTCCAAAATAACTGTGAACATTGACTGCAGCCATGAAATTAAAAGATGATTGCTCCTTGGAAGAAAAGCTATGATAAACGATGTATTAAAAAGCAGAGACATCACTTTTCCAACAAAGGCCTGTATAGTCAAAGTTATGGTTTTTGCAGTAGTCATGTATGGATGTGAAAGTTGGACCATAAAGAAGTCTGAAAGCCAAAGAACTGATGCCTATAAACTGTGGTGCTGGAGAAGACTCTTGAAAGTCCCTTGGACAGCAAGGAGATAAAACCAGTCAGCCCTAAAGAAAATCAACCCTGAATATTTATTGGAAGGACAGGTGCTAAAGCTAAGCTCCAATATTTTGTCCACCTGATGCAAAGAGCGGACACACTAGAAAAGACCCTGATGCTGGGAAATACTGAGGGCAGGAACAGAAGGGGATAACAGAGAATGAGATGGTTGGATGGCATCATCAACTCAATGGTTATGCATTTGAGCAAACTCTGGGACTGTGGAAAATTCTGAAAGAGATGGGAATACCAGAACACATGATCTGCCTCTTGAGAAATTTGTATGCAGGTCAGGAAGCAACAGTTAGAACTGGACATGGAACAACAGACTGGTTCCAAATAGGAAAAGGAGTTCGTCAAGTCTGTATATTGTCACCCTGTTTATTTACCTTATATGCAGAGTACATCATGAGAAACGCTGGACTGGAAGAAATACAAGCTGGAATCAAGATTGCCGGGAGAAATATCAATAACCTCAGATATGCAGATGACACCACCCTTATGGCAGAAAGTGAAGAGGAACTCAAAAGCCTCTTGATGAAAGTGAAAGTGGAGAGTGAAAAAGTTGGCTTAAAGCTCAACATTCATAAA
>NW_011494881.1:42470-50955 GCF_000754665.1 Bison bison bison | reverse complement strand
TGAAGAAGGCTGAGTGCCAAAGAATTGATGCTTTTGAACTCTGGTGTTGGAGAAGACTCTTGAGAGTCCCTTGGACTGCAAGGAGATTCAACCAGTCCATTCTGAAGGAGATCAGCCCTGGGATTTCTTTGGAAGGAATGATGCTAAAGCTGAAACTCCAGTACTTTGGCCACCTCATGTGAAGAGTTGACTCATTGGAAAAGACTCTGATGCTGGGAGGGATTGGGGGAAGTAGGAGAAGGGGACGACAGAGGATGAGATGGCTGGATGGCATCACTGACTCGATGGACGTGAGTCTGAGTGAACTCCGGGAGTTGGTGATGGACAGGGAGGCCTGGCGTGCTGTGATTCATGGGGTCGCAAAGAGTTGGACAGGACTAAGCGACTGGTCTGATCTGATCTGATCTGGGAGATAGTGAGATAGGGAGGCCAGATGTGCTGCAGTCCACAGAGTAGCAAGGAGTAGGACATGACAGTGACTGAACAACAACAACATGCAAGCATATTTCTAAATATATATCTATTTTGGGATGTATTTGTAATGTATGTTTAAATTACACACATAATACAGTATATTTATTTTTAAGTTACACTTGCTACATGTGCCTTCCTAATCATTAAAATATTTAGCACTCTTATAAAACTTCCTCTACATCAAAGCTCCTTCTACCTTTAAGGAATTCTTCCAATGTATTCATATCAAAATTTGAGGACAAATTGTATTATATATTATTATTATTATGAAATACATAATAATCATAGTATTATTCATGATTGAAATATATACTGTATTAACTACATTTCCTCCCTTACACATCTCCTGTCCTTTCACTTCAGTGATTAAAGCCTCATAGGTGCTTACCTATCATTTCTGCTAAAGAAACTAAAAATAGAAAGAACTCTAAAACTCCTTTCTATATGATCAAACACTTTATGTGATTTTCCAGGGGTTGGATTTTCTTGGAAATAGCTTTTCTGGATCATATCATCCTTCTACTTCAATCTCCCTGTCCCCTATCTGGAGCCCTGTGCAGTTATTTTAACCCATCATAGAAAAATTCCTTTAAAATAAAGACTTTTTTTCCTCCAAAATATTTATGAAGAGAAAACCTCGAGGGGAAAGGGTTCCATTTTTGACACTCAATCCCAGAGAAAAAGATTCCAGACAATAAAAATGAAATACTCTCATGTCATTTATCCTCTCATAGCCTCTGCCCAACATAACCATCTTCTGCTGATATAAACTGTTGTTTTCCTAAACCATACACACACAGCAGCAGCAACAACAACAAACAATATTCTCTCTTTTGAGATTTAACAATTTTGGGGAAGAAGCTGCCCTATCATCCTACTTTTTTTCCATTTAATGTTATTTTGTAGGTTTTTTTTTTTTTTTTCTTCTAGCTTTTGGATATAAAAGAGCAATTCATTTAATCAATGTGAATTTTTTTCTATTAATACTAGTGAAACCAGCACCAAAAATGGGTTTCTAATTTGCTGTATGACACAAAGACCTCAAATCCCACTCTGTGACAACTGAGAGGGGTAGGATGGGGTGGCATGGGAAGTGGGAAGGAGGTCTAAAAGTGAAAGAAAGTGAAAGTGAAGTCACACAGTCAGTTGGACTCTTTGTGACCCCATGGACGGTAGCCTACCAGGCTCCTCTGCCCATAGGATTTTCCAGGCAAGAGTACTGGAGTGGGTTGCCATTTCCTTCTACAGGAGATCTTCCCAACCCAGGGATCGAACCTAGGTCTCCCACATTGTAGGCAGACGCTTTACCATCTGAGCCACCAGGGAAGACAGGTTTAAAAAAGGAGGGGACATATGTATACCTATGGCTTATTCATGTTGACATATGGCAGAAACCAACAAAATATTATAAAGAAATTATTCCCCAATTAAAAATAAATAAATTTAAAAAATAATTTTAATCCTAAACAGTCCAGGCATAAGTCCTTTTGAAAGAGGTCACCATTACCTCCATTACCCTACCATAGCTTGGCCTCAGGACAAACTCCAGGGAGGTAACACAGTCAGTCCTGTATCAACAGAAAATTGGATTAAAGACCTTGAGCACAGCCCCACCCATCAGAGCAAGACTGATTCCCCAACAACAAGTCCCTCCCATCAGGAAGCTTCCACAAGCCTCTTATCCTTATCCATCAGAGGGCAGAAGGGAAACCACAATTACGGAAGACTAACCAAACTGATCACTTGGATCACAGCCTTGTCTAATGCAATGAAACTATAAGCCATGTTATGTAGGGCCACCCAAGACAGATGAGTCATGTGGAGAGTTCTGAAAAAACAGGATCCACTGGAGAAGGGAATGGCAAACCACTTCAGTATTCTTGTCTTGAGAACCCTATGAGCAGTATGAAAAGGCAAAAAGATACGACACTGAAGATGAACTCCCCAGATTGATAGGTGCCCTATATGCTAGAGGAGAAGAGTGGAGAAATAGCTCCAGAAAAAATGAAGAGACTGAGCCAAAGCAAAAACAATGCCCAGTTGTGGATGTGACTGGTGATGGAAGTAAAGCCTGATGCTGTAAAGAGCAATATTTCATAAGAACCTGGAATGTTAGATCCATGAAACAAGGTAAATTGGAAGTGAAAAAACAGGAGATGGCAAGAGTGAACATCAACATTTTAGGAATACGTGAGCTAAAATGGATGGGAATGGGTGAATTTAACTCAGATGACCATTATATCTACTACTGTGGGCAAGAATCCTTAGAAAAAATGGAGTAGCCCTCACAGTCTACAAAGAGTCTGAAATGCAGAACTGGGGTGCAATCTCAAAAACAACAGAATGATCTCTGTTTGTTTCCGAGGCAAACCATTCAATATCACAGTAATCCAAGTCTATGCCGCAACCACTAATACCAAAGAAGCTGAAGTTGAATGGTTCTCGGAAGACCCACAAGACCATCTCAAACTAATACTCCAAAAGATGTCCTTTCATGGTAGGGGACTGGGATGCAAAAGTAGGAAGTCAAGAGACACATGGAGTAACAGGCAATTTTGACCCTGGAGTACAAAATGAAGCAGAGCCAAGGCTAACAGAGTTTTGCCAAGAGACCACACTGGTCATAGCAAACGCCCTCTTCCACCAACATAAGAGATGATTCTATACATGGACACCACCAAATGGTCAATACTCAAATCAGATTGATTATATTCTTTGCAGCCAAAGATGGAGAAGCTCTATACTGTGAGCAAATTTCAAGACTGGAAGCTGACTGTGGCTCAGAGAATGAACTCCTTATTGCAAAATTCAGACCCAAATTGAAGAAAGTAGGGGAAACCACTAAAACACATTCAGGTATGACCTAAATCAAATCCCTATGTTTATACAGTGGAAGTGACAAATATATTCAAGGGATTAGATCTGACAGATAGGGTGCCTAAAGAACTTTGGACAGAGGTCATAACATTGTACTGAAGGTGGTGATCAAAACCATCTCTAAAAGAATAAATGCAAGAAAGAAAATGGTTTTCTGAGGAGGCCTTACAAATAGCTGAGAAAAGAAGAGATGTGAAAGGCAGAGGAGAAAAGGAAAGATATATCCATCTGAATGCAGAGTTCCAAAGAATACCAAGGAGTGATATGAAAGCCTTCCACAGTGATCAATGCAAAGAAATAGAGAAAAACAATAGAATGGGAAAGACTAGAGACTCTTCAAGGGAATTAGAGATACCAAGGGAACATATCATGCACAGTGAAAGTGAAAGTGAAGTTGCTCAGTTGTGTCCGACTCCTTCCGACCCAATAGACTGTAGCCCATCAGGATCCTCCATCCATGGGATTTTCCAGGCAACAGTGCTGGAGTAGATTGCCATTTCCTTCTCCAGGGGATCTTCCCAACCCAGGAATCAAACACCGGTCTCCCACATTGCGGGCAGATGCTTTACCGTCTGAGCCACCAGGGAAGTCACAAAGATGCAAAGATGAGCACAATAAAGGACAGAAATGGTATAGACCTAACAGAAGCAGAAGATATTAAGAAAAGATGGCAAGGATACACAGAAGAACTACACACAAAAAAGGTCTTAATGACCTAGATAATCACAATGGTGTGATCACTCACCTAGAGCCAGACATCCTGGAATGTGAAGTCCAGTGGAGCTTAGGAAGCATCACTATGAACAAAGCTAATGAATGTGATGGAATTCCAGTTGAGCTATTTCAAATCCTAAATGATGATGATGTGAAAGTGCTGCACTCAATATGTCAGCAAGTTTGGAAAACTCAGCAGTGGCCACAGGACCGGAAAAGGTCAACTTTCATTCTAATCTTAAAGAAAGGTAATGCCAAAGAATGTTCAAACTACCACACAATCGCACTTATCTCACACGATAGCAAAGTAGCACTCAGAATTCTCCAAGCTAGGCTTTAGCAATATGTGAGCTGAGAACTTCCAGATGTTCAAGCTGGTTTTAGAAAAGGCAGAGAGACCAGAGATCAAATTGCTAATATCCACTGGATCATAGAAAAAGCAAGAGAATTCCAGAAAAACATCTACTTCTGTTTCATTGACTATGCCAATGCCTTTGACTGTGTGGATCCAATAAACTGGAAAATTCTTAGAGATCAGAATATCAGACCACCTTACCTCTTGCTGAGAATTCTGTATGCAGGTCAAGAAGCAACAGTTAGAACTGGACATGGAACAATGGATTGGTACCAATGTCAAGGCTGTATATTATCACCGTGCTTATTTAACCTATAAGCGGAGTACATCATGTGAAATCCCGGGCTGCATGAAACACAAGTTGGAATCAAGATTGCAGGGAGAAACCAATAACCTCAGATATGCAGATGATACTACACTTATGGCAGATAGTGAAAAGGAAATAAAGAGCTTCTTGATTAAAATGAAAGAGGAGAGTGAAAAAGCTGGCTTAAAACTCAAGATTCAAAATCTAAGATCATGGCATCTGGTCCCATCACTTCATAGCAAATAGATGGTGAAACAATGGAAACAATGACAGACTTTATTTTCTTGGGCTCCAAAATCACTGCAGATGGTGATTGCAGCCATGATATTAAAAGAAACTCACTCATTGGAATAAAGGCTGTGATAAACCTAGACAGCATATTAAAAAGCAGAGACTTTATTTTACAAACAAAGGTCCATATAATCAAAGCTATGGTTTTTCCAGTAGTCACGTAGGGATGTGAGAGTTGAACCATAAGGAAAGTTGAGCATCAAAGAACTGATGTTTTTGAACTGTGGTGTTGGAGAAGACACTTGAGAGTCCTTTCTACAGCAAGGAGATCCAATCAGTCCATCCTAAAGGAAATCTGTCCTGAATATTCTTTGGAACCACTGATGCTGAAGTCTCAATACTTTGACTACCTTACGTGAAGAACTGACTCATTGGAAATTTCCCTGATGCTGGGAAAGCTTGTAGGCCAATGGAGAAGGAGACGACAGAGGATGAGATGGTTGGATGGGATCACTGACTTAACGGACATGAGTTTGAGCAAGCTCTGCGAGTTGGTGAAGGACAGAGAAGCCTGGAGTGCTGCAGTCCATGGGATCACAGAGTCAGACAAGACGCAGAGACTGAACTCAACTGATACGTCAACTATGTGGTAGATATCCCCAGATATTTTCCTCCTCTCAGGCCCTCAATTATCTAGCAAGTCACAGTTATCTTGAATAAACTCACTCATACATATACAGAGTATATATTTTATACTTTGGAAAGTTTCTATGCATGGCTCCTCATCAAATAATTTATGAAGCTTCCAAAAATCTCTTCCCTTGCCCTTTCTTAACATCTTTTTTTTTTTTTTATCCCCCAGTACTAGGAGATTTAATATGGATTTAAGCTTCAAATAGGAGCACAGATTAAAGTTGCCTTTATTATTACATTTATTCTTCAGAGTATATTTTAGTTAGAATTTTTCTATTCCTTGATCTGAATCTTATTTCATGCTTCTCACTGCAGACTTATTTCCACATACTGCTCTTTCTTCAAACCTAATGTACTCTTTTTTCCTATCACTTAGTTTTCCTTTATATACTGAATGTAACATTTTTAAAAAATAAAGGTAAAAAATCATACTTACTATTATCTAACTTTTGCTATATCTCTTGCTAAATCTTTCCACCTACTAAGGGAAAAATAATTTGTGCTTTTTAGGATACACTGTTTTTAACATAAAGATTATACTAAATTGAACTCAAGTATACTATTCCATTATTTTCAGTTAATTATTGTAGATAGTATAATACTATTTCTTTGTATTGAACATGCTGTGCTTTCAAGGCCCTTGATACATCTGTATAAAGCACCTAAGTTATGATTTATTGAGAAGGTCAATTGTCTCTTTTGGAAAAAAGACAGATCTCAGGTTACATCTCAGACCTGAGAAATTTGCTCCTGTGATCTTTAACTTTTTGCTGACTAGATATCTCTTTGATCTGAAATACACCATAAAGGCCTGCTATGCTCTTGGGTTATCCAAAGTCTTTTATATAAAGAAATAGAAAGTGAAATTGAAGAACTGGAGAGAGGAGGGTGAAAGGGACTGTACTTATAAATACTCAGTTGTTACCCTAAATTCTCTTAAGAGAAAATGGATCAAATAACTCGTCTATCAGAAAAGTGTGTACACTCGGGATTTAATACTCCACCTTTCACACTCTAAACTTGAAAGACAGTCTTTTAGAGTCACTCCTGAGACACTTCTACTCAACATCCATAGATTGCTATCAAGAGTACAGAAAATAAAATTAGTCCTTATGATTAGCAAGGTATCCCTAACCTGTTTTATCCGTATTTTATAATAAGATAAATATATTAAGTCTCAGAGTTTTGGTCCTCCTGAGGCACTTTGAAAATGATGCAATAGTTTATTGTCTATTGTTATGGATTGAATTTTGTCCCCCTCAAATTCATATGTTGCGGTCTACCCCACAGTACCTGAGACTTGACCTTATTTGGAAATAGGGTCCTTGCAAATGTAAGTGCTTAAGATGAAATCATACTGAAGTAGGGTTGGCCCCTAATCGAACATGACAGATATCCCTATAAAAAGGAGAAATTTTGAAACAGATATACGCAGTGGAAGGATGACAACTGAACATAAAGACAGAGATTGAGGGGAGGCATCAACAAGCCAAATAGTGACAATAATATACCAGAAACTAGAGGAGAAGTTGGAACAGATTCTCCTCTTAGTCCTAACAAAGAGCAAATCTAGCAACACCTTGATCTCAGACTTTTACATTCTGGAACTGTGAAATGATTTATTGATGTTGTTGTGATAGTATATTACAGCAACCTTAGCAAAATAACACATGTATCTGTTTACTTAATGTTGTTAATAGAACTTTTCATTTGGGGAATCTTTATCCTAAATCCATTCTGCTGTCTCATGTCATCCATAATTGCTAAAGATACCCACTATGTGCAATTTTGAACCCCTATACAACCATGTCTATCTAAATGGATATATTCTGTGCCTCATTTCCCCCAACTCTTTTCTAGCTATTCCAAGTTATTTCCTGTTTTAAAGTCTTCACCCATTTTGTTCTCTCTGTTAGAAATACTCCTCTACTCTCTCTACATGTGCTTAACTCCTACAAAATGTTAAGGTTTTAGTTTAACTACCATTATTATGGACTTTCTTGATGTCTCAGATAGTAAAGAATCTGCCTGCACTGCAGGAGACATGGGTTGGATCCCTGGGTCGGGAAGATCCCCTGGAGAAGAGAATGGATAGACACTCCAGTATTCTTGTCTGGAGAATTCCATGGACAGAAGAGCCTGGAAGACTACAGTCTATGGGGTTGCAAAGAGTTGGATATGAATGAACATTTAACACACACATCATTACATAAACATTAGTTCTTCCTAACTAATTAACTGCTGGATATCTGTATTGTTCAGTTCACTTCAGTCGCTCAGTCATGTCCGACTCTTTGCAATCCCATGAACCGCAATATGCCAGGCCTCCTTGTCCATCACCAACTCCTGGAGTCCACCCAAACCCATGTCCATTGCATTGGTGATGCCATCCAACCATCTCATCTTCAGTCGTCAACTTCTCCTCCTGCCCTCAATCTTTCCCAGCATCAGGGTCTTCTCCAATAAATCAGCTTTCTGCATCATGTGGCCAAAGTATTGGAGTTTCAGCTTCAATATCAGTCCCTCCAATGAACACCCAGGACTGATCTCCTTTAGGATGGGCTGGTTGGATCTCCTTGCAGTCCAAGGAACTCTCAAGAGTCTTTTCCAACACCACAGTTCAAAAGCATCAATTTTTCGGCGCTCAGGTTTCTTTATAGTCAAAATCTCACATCCATACATGAGCACTGGAAAAAACATAGCCTTGACTAGATGGATCTTTGTTGGCAAAGTAATGTCTCTGCTTTTGAATATGCTATCTAGGTTGGTCAAAACTTTCCTTCCAAGGAGCAAATGTCTTTTAATTTCATAGCTGCAATCACCATCTGCAGTGA
>NW_011494881.1:39998-42367 GCF_000754665.1 Bison bison bison | reverse complement strand
TCTTCTTTCACTTTCATCAAGAGGTTCTTTAGTTCCTCTTCATTTTCTGCCATAAGGGTGGTATCATCTGCATATCTGAGGTTATTGATATTTCTACCGGCAATCTTGATTCCAGCTTGTGTTTCCTCCAGCCCAGGGTTTCTCATGATGTACTCTGCATATAAGTTAAATAAGCAGGGTGACAATATGCAGCCTTGATGTACTCCTTTTCCTATTAGGAACCAGTCTATTGTTCCATGTCCAGTTCTAACTGTTTCTTCCTGACCTGTATACAGGTTTCTCAAGAGGCAGGTCAGGTAGTCTGGTATTCCCATCTCTTGAAGAATTTTCCAGTTTATTGTGATCTACACAGTCAAAGGCTTTGGCATAGTCAATAAAGCAGAAATAGATGTTTTTCTGGAACTCTCTTGCTTTTTCCATGATCCAGCAGATGTTGGCAATTTGATCTCTGGTTCCTCTGCCTTTTCTAAAACCAGCTTGAACATCTGGAAGTTCACGTTCACGTATTGCTGAAGCCTGGCTTGAAGAATTTTGAGCATTATTTTACTAGCATGTGAGATGAGTGTAATTGTGTGGTAATTTGAGCATTCTTTGACATTACCTTTCTTTGGGATTGGAATGAAAACTGACCTTTTCAGTCCTGTGGCCACTGCTGAGTTTTCCAAATTTGCTGGCATACTGAGTGCAGCACTTTCACAGCATCATCTTTTAGAAGTTGAAATAGCTCAACTGATTTCCATCGCCTCCACTGGCTTTGTTCATAGTGATACTTCCTAAGGCCCACCTGACTTCATATTCCAGAATGTCCAGCTCTAGGTGAGTGGGAGTGATCACACCTTTGTGATTATCTGGGTCATGAAGATCTTTTTTTGTACAGTTCTTCTGTGTATTCTTGCCACCTTTTCTTAATATTTTTTGCTTCTGTTAGGTCTATACCATTTCTGTACTTTATTGAGTCCATCTTTGGGTGAAATGTTCCCTTAGTATTTCTAATTTTCTTGAAGAGATCTCTAGTCTTTCCCATTCTATTGTTTTCCTCTATTTCTTTGCATTGATCACTGAGCAAAGCTTCCTTATCTCTCCTTGCTATTCTTTGGAACTCTGCATTCAAATGGGTATCTTTCCTTTTCTCCTTTGCTTTTCACTTCTCTTTTTTTCACAGCTATTTGTAAGGGCTCCTCAGACAGCGATTTTGCTTTTTTGTATTTCTTTTTCTTGGGGATGGTCTTGATCCCTGTCTCCTGTACAATGTCACAAACCTCCATCCATAATTCACTTGCATCTTTATCACCAAATTGATTATCGAGAGAACTGATATAATAATATCTTCAACTCTTCTAAACAGCAATTTCTAAGAAGGTGGAAATGTAAGATAGTAAAGGTATTAATTGTGTAAACTGTTTGGAGTCAAAGTCTTGACATGCAGATCCAGATTTTTTTTTTTTTTTTTTACTGTACAGAGAATTCTTTTTTATTTTCACCCATTGTATTTTCAAGTGATTCTGACTATCTTGTTCTCCTGATTCATTTTTTGCCCCTTCCATTTATCTCCTTCTCCTTTGGACCCAAAAGTGTTTGTATTTGCTCATCAAATAGATTTGAGGATTTGTCCCTAAAAATATCTGCCACCTGATTTCCTCATCTGAGGCATCTCAGCATTGATGTCTATGCCGTCTCACTTCCCTTCAATTCTTAGTTTCCTGGTTCCTGATAGAAGTGACAATTTTTACTGGACCCTGGACTGTGTGGAAATTGCTTGTAGAAACTCTGGGTTCCATTTCCTTTTCCTTTAACAGGAGATGCTTCTGTGGCGGAAGCTCAGGGATGTGCATACACTGCCCAGTGACCCAGCAAGGGTGGCACTGACCCCCCTGCTCTGTTCTGCTGACTCTGACCTGAGAACTGGGGGCAACTGCTGTGAGCAGACCTTCTTGCAGGGGCAGGTGACCACCCCTTGTGTGCCGCTGCCCTAAGGACAGGTGTCGGGCAGAGGGGGCAGCTTAGCTGCAGTCAGGGGACACCCAGACAGCAGGGCTCTGTGGTCTCAGGGACTCCAGGAAGGGAGGGGCAAACACCTTGCCCCGGGAGCCCCATGGCTGTGGGGGAAGCAGGTTTTTGTCTCCTTCCACTCTGGCCTGAAGCAATGTACAAACTTTCAATCCATCAGCCCATGAGAAACGGTAATAATCAGTGTCATCCTCAGACTGAACTGAGGTGGTCAGAGCGGCCGAGCTGCCAGACTTGGAGCCAGAGAATCAATCTGGGAGTCCTGAGGGTCGTTTGCTATTTTCATAGGTCAAGACTCTGGGGGCCTTTCCTGGGAGCTGTTGGTACCAGCTCACATAAAGACCCCAGTGTTGCTGCTGCTT
>NW_011494881.1:37493-39898 GCF_000754665.1 Bison bison bison | reverse complement strand
AGCTGCCAGACTTGGAGCCAGAGAATCAATCTGGGAGTCCTGAGGGTCGTTTGCTATTTTCATAGGTCAAGACTCTGGGGGCCTTTCCTGGGAGCTGTTGGTACCAGCTCACATAAAGACCCCAGTGTTGCTGCTGCTTCCAGTGCAGGAGAGGGTGACCCTCTGGCCCAGGGTCCCGGACACGGAGGGCGGCTGAGTCAGCACAGCCTGGGCCCAGGATCCTGGTGGCAGAGGCTTAGCCTCTATGGTCTCAAAATTGGAGACTACTGCATACCCGGCTCTTCTTTTTCCATCCAAGACAAAGCTGCTTCCATCAGTGTACCAGATTTCCTCAGGATTGGTCAGGAGATCTTCTGACAATCCCTCTCGGGGTTTTGTCCAGTGGTCCAAGGTTTCTGCCACATCAGTTGCACCCTTGGCTCCAGCCCCGTGATGGTTATCTGTGACAGGTGGGCTGGCTGGAGCGGGCCGCTTCAGTCCTCTTGAACCATCATGAGAGTAGGTTTGGCGCTTGACCTTGAGGCTCTTGGGTCCCCAGGGCAGAGTGCCGCCCAATGTCCCAGTTGACGGCATTTGTGGCAAGCTGTTCTAGGAGACTTGTCACGGTTTGGACACTCTTTGGCCCAATGCCCCGCCTGTTTACAAATCAGGCATTTGTCTTGTGCTTGTCCTTCAAGGACTCAGGGTTTGCCATAGGGCTTCTCTGGAGGGCAGCCAGCGTCTGGGCATGCCTTGTCTCTTTCTTTCTCTCCTCCTGGGCCTTGGCCTCCTTCTCCTGTTCTCTTAACCAGAGGTCTTCTGGAATCTGAGACTGGGCCACGTGAGCTTTCTGCTGAGTTCGTTTTTCGCTGTCCTGGTTTCCAGCACGATAGGCCTTCCCCTGCTCTGGGTTTCTTCCCCTTCCACTTCTATTGCGGGAGCTTTGCTGAGTTGGGCTCCTGCTGTGCTTGGCCTCTTCTGCGTGAAGGTTGTTTCAACCAGGTTAAACCCGAGTCATGGCACCACAGATGTCACGCGAGTGTATGTCCCTCGGTTCTTTGTCTCATCACAACAAAGATTTGGAGCGACAGACATTAAAGCCCTCAGCGCGTCACAGCTCTCAGGTCTTGGACAAGTCGTGTTATACCTCTTAGGCAAATCAGTGTTACACCTCTATTTTATTTAGAAGATAGCAGGAGAGAGAAAGAGTGAGAGAATGAGAGAGTGAGAGATAGAGAGAAAGAGAGAGAGAGAGAGAGAGCGTGCACGTACATGGGAGAGAGTCCAGATCCAGATTTCTTATTTAACAGAATTGGAACTTTGCATTCATGACACATGTTAAATCATACGTTCATTTCATCAGGTCAGTGCCAGGCATATACTAAACACTTAATAAATATTTTTTGGGGTAAGTATTTCAGGATTCACAACATCGTTTTAGAGTGGTTAAAAATATGATTTTTAGACATTAAAATAAATGGGACATAAGGATCAGTTTGTGTACTCAAGGTCATACCCTCCATTTGTTGTGAATAGTGTATGAACTTGTATAACGAGTCCAAGAGAAATACTGATTTTCATGAGGAAGGTTAATACCAGAAGGAAATTTGAAATCACACTGGCTATTACTGTGCATGTGTGAGCATGCTTGTTAGCGTGGGTCCTAATGGAAACAGATGGCACACTCAAATTGGGAAGTTTAGTGTCAATTTAATAAGGAGTTATTTTTATAAAGGTGTGAGCTTTGGCAGAATAATATAACACCTGAAACTGCTATTACTCTACTTCTTAAGGAAAAAAGAAAGGAAACAAATATTTGAATATGTAGACAGGAACCATATATAATCAGATCAGATCAGTCGCTCAGTCGTGTCCGACTCTTTGCGACCCCATGAATCACAGCACACCAGGCCTCCCTGTCCATCACCAACTCCCAGAGTTCACTCAGACTCTCCTTCAACGAGTCAGTGATGCCATCCAGCCATCTCATCCTCTGTTGTCCCCTTCTCCTCCTGCCCCCAATCCCTCCCAGCATCAGAGTCTTTTCCAATGAGTCAACTCTTCCCATGAGGTGGCCAAAGTACTGGAGTTTCAGCTTTAGCATCATTCCTTCCAAAGAAATCTCAGGGCTGATCTCCTTCAGAATGGACTGGTTGGATCTCCTCCTTGCAGTCCAAGGGACTCTCAAGAGTCTTCTCCAACACCACAGTTCAAAAGCATCAATTCTTCGGTGCTCAGCCTTCTTCACAGTCCAACTCTCACATGCATACATGACCACAGGAAAAACCACAGCCTTGACTAGACGAACCTTTGTTGGCAAAGTAATGTCTCTGCTTTTCAATATGCTATCTAGGTTGGTCAAAACTTTCCTTCCAAGGAGTAAGCATCTTTTAATTTCATGGCTGCAGTCACCATCTGTAGTGATT
>NW_011494881.1:33948-37393 GCF_000754665.1 Bison bison bison | reverse complement strand
GTGGTGGGACCAGATGCCATGATCTTCGTTTTCTGAATGTTGAGCTTTAAGCCAACTTTTTCACTCTCCACTTTCACTTTCATCAAGAGGCTTTTGAGTTCCTCTTCACTTTCTGCCATAAGGGTGGTGTCATCTGCATATCTGAGTTTACTGATATTTCTCCCGGCAATCTTGATTCCAGCTTGTATTTCTTCCAGTCCAGCGTTTCTCATGATGTACTCTGCATAGAAGCTAAATAAACAGGGTGACCATATACAGCCTTGACGAACTCCTTTTCCTATTTGGAACCAGTCTGTTGTTCCATGTCCAGTTCTAACTGTTGCTTCCTGACTTACAACTTCCTGCATACAAATTTCTCAAGAGGCAGGTAACGTGGTCAGATATTCCCATCTGTTTCAGAATTTTCCACAGTTTATTGTGATCCATACAGTCAAAGTCTTTGGCATAGTAAATAAAGCAGAAATAGATGTTTTTCTGGAACTCTCTTGCTTTTTCTATGATCCAGTGGATGTTGGCAATTTGATCTCTGGTTCCTCTGCCTTTTCTAAAACCAGCTTGAACATCAGGAAGTTCATGGTTCACATATTGTTGAAGCCTGCTTGGAGAATTTTGAGCATTACTTTGCTAGCGTGTGAGATGAGTGCAATTGTGTGGTAGTTTGAGCGTTCTTAGCTACATACAACAGAAAGGACTTCCTGGCAGGAGCTGTGGCTTGGCAAAGAGGGATCAATAAGAATAACTACCTTGAACTGTCTTGTCTTCTAATCTTATGTTAGTACCTCTTGAAGATCAGACCTAGAGAAGCTTGTGGTGAAGCAAATATGTGATATAATTCCATGAAGGCTCTCCTTGTTATGGCAAAGAATACAATGAAGTATGGTATAAATTGGATCTGGTGGAGCAAATGGATGATTACCATCCCAGCTTTCATATATATCAAGGAAAGAAATATAAAGATTTTATATCATTGTTAAATTCTACTACATTAAAATTTTTTCTCATGCTTCTACTTCTCTCTCTGGTAAAGTTTCTTCTCATCTTACTTATCCCTGCATGAAAATACAATGTTAGACTGAATATGGAACTTCCTTGTTTCCTAATCTTTCACCCACCTTATCAATTTATTTAGTTTTTTAATATCCAATTTAAGTAAGATGATATGTTCTTCCAGTCAATTAATTTCACCATCAATATCTGAGTGTTTTCTTTCTGCCACATCAGCTCTACTCAACTCCAACCCAGGTTTCTCCACCTGTGTTACTCAGGTAACAGCTGAGATATTGGAAAAAACCATACAGACTTACACGTGTTTCAATACAAATTTGTGTTATTCAAATTCAGTTGGGCATGCTGTGCCTTCCTGAATACTTCCTTCATATCTTCAGATCAGTTACTACACATCAAACTTTTGACATCCACATTTAATTTGTCCTAATTTCATGAATCAGCAAGCCAGCTAAAAAGTATCCTGATTTGGGGGGAAAAAAATACATCACAGATTCCTATCTTTATTCCAGCATTTCTTATGATTCTATGTGAAGTGGTTCAATATTATTTGAAGGCAGATTGGAAAATTTAAAGATGCATAACGTCAACTCATGAGTAACTACCACCAAAAAAGGAGAAAGACAAGGGAAGCTAATAACAGTATATACAACCAATGCAGTGCTTTGAGAGAGACTTAAAACTCCAAATACATATATTAGGAAAGAAGAATAATCTCAAAGCTTTGTCTTTAGCAAGAGAATAAAGGAGAAAAATCTATGAGTGAGGAGTCTGGCTCTACCCCCAAATTCTATGTGGGTTTATTGGGCTGAATCCTAGGCTATTACTAGGCTTTGCTTGACAGGCTTCATGAGCTATAGCTTCTCTCCCCTCACTGGACTTGGTGCACAACATTACATTGCAATTTTCTGAATAAAGTTGCAGTCAAGGACTCAGCTTTCCCCCAGCACCACTCACCAGCATGCTCATAGGCATATTGGCCTTCCTAGCCCTGACTACTTATTTTGAGGTCTCCTTCTCAGGGCCCATGGATGAGTCACTTTACTTGAACCCAGTACTTTCTCACTCCTACCCCTTCTTTCTTTCCCTATGCCCAGTCCATAGTCCATAAAGAGGTAAGAGTCTTGGTTATGTTTCTCTACAGAGACAATTGCTCCTTTTTGCTCTGCATCCATCTGGCCCACCCACTCCTGGTACTATTCCATGGGAGAAAACAAAACATTGGCCAGGGACCCTGAGCTTCCTTTAACCTCTCTTCTTCTCTGTAGCAGTAAGGGAATACAAGCTTGATTAGTACTTTCGGTTTTGCCAGTTGACCGCCTCAATAACTATTCGTTGGATAATTATTGCAATAAAAAAGCACTTGAAAAATTATTCATGATAAAATCATTCAGCAAACTTGGATTGAAAGGGATTTTTTTTTCACTCTGAAAATGGTCATCAATAAAAACATGACAACTAATATCATATTTAATGAAACCTTCCCTGGTAACATTTGTAAAGTGAAAGGAAGCCAATTCTTCCCACTTCTATTCAATGTCTTATTGGTCCTAGTCCGTGAATACAAACAAGAAATAACAGGCATACAGACTGGACACGAACAAGTAAAATTGTCTTTTCTGGCCGGTGACATCATTTCATATGATAAAAATATGACAAAATTTGCAAAAATATATTAGAAAAAGCAAGGTTAATAAGTTTCCCAGATGCAAAGTCAATATACAAAATGCATTTGGTTTCCTATTGCCTAGCAATAAACAATTGAAAACTGAAGCCAAATATTTCAAGACCTAGTCCATGAAAAATCTAAAAAAAAAATTGCAGAGAAAGCAAAGAATATATAACAAATGAGGAAATAATACATGTTTGTGGACTAGAAGACTCAATTATTTTTTTAAGATTCTCCCCATTCGAATCTATGAATTATTGTAATCTTGCTCAAAATCCCAGCATATTTATCTGGTTAGAATTGACAAGACAATTCTAAAATTTATGTGAAAATGCAAAGGACCAATAAAGAATTTAAAAAGAAGATAACAACATTGGAGAACATAATATCATCAAATTTTAAGACCATACAAAATACACACATAATATGAAAATTGATAATTTGACTTTATAAAAATTAAAAATTTCTATTTTTCAAATATAGTAATAAAAATAAAAACAAAATAATAGACTTCAAATAAATATCTATGACATATGAATACATATATTCAGATGTAATTTCAATAAACAAATTAAACTAATATTTACTTGATAAAAGAACTTGTATGCTGAATGCATAAAGAACACCATTACTGTTTAGTCACTCAATTGTGTCCAACTCTTTGTGACCCCAGGGACTGTAGCCTGCCAAACTCCTCTCTCCATGGAATTTTCCTGGCAAGAATACTGGAGTGTGTTTCCATTTCCTTCTCCAATAAAGAACACTAACAGT
>NW_011494881.1:32450-33848 GCF_000754665.1 Bison bison bison | reverse complement strand
CACTAACAGTTCAATAATAAGACTAAAAAATGGACAAACTGTTTAAACCAAACACTTCACAAACAACGATTACACAATCATTACAAAAACATGAAGGAAATTCAAATTAAACCACAAGCAGATAATGCTACATAGATGGGCTAAAGTTACAAGAGCTGGTAATACCATCTTTTGGAAAGGATATAAGAAACTTTAATTCTTATACACTGCTGGTAGTAATGCAAAATGATACAACCACTTCGGAACATAGTTTGAAGTTTCTTATTAATTTAAACCTACTCTCAAAATATATCCCAGCAACTTCACTCCTAGTTATGTTTTTGAGAAATTAAGTTATACATCTACACAAAGACTTCATATGATTCTTCCTAGCAGATTTAGTTATAGTTAAAAACTGTAAATAGCTCAAATCTACAAACAGTTATATGAATAAATTGCGGTATATATAAAGAATAGATTACTTCTTGAAATAACATGAAAAAAACTACTGAAGAACACAAAAGGATTGTAAATATTACCAACAATTATGAGAGAAAGAAGTCATAGTCCAAAAAAGTAAGCACTGTATAGTCCCATTCACATGAAACTCTAGAAAATATATCTTGAAAGTATAGAAAGATAGACCACTGACCAGTGATTGCCTGGAGCCACTGTTGGGAGGAGGTGGTTGCCTGGGATAGAGCACAAGCTAACATTTTGGGTAGATGGAAATACTGTGTCTTGATTAAAGTGGTGATTACCTAAGAATATAAATATGTCAAAACTAGTATTTTTAAGATTGTACTTTACTGTAAATAAATTCTCACTAAGCTTGATTTTGTGAACTACAAAAAAAAATAACACTATGGAAATAAAAAACCTCATGATTTTAGAAAATTCCTAAAGTTCTTTATGTTAAATTACTAGTATATAAAATTGAATACTTCTGAAGAAAGACAGCTTCATGCTTCCAGATTCCAAAATGGGCTTACTTATAAAAACTCCACTGAGTTTCTAGTGAAATAAAATACATGTACTTTAATATTTATTTTCATGTTTGAAAGGTTAAAAATGAAAAAAAAATACAGTAAGAAACAAAGCATTTGATTAACCATGGAAACATTTAACTCTCACTGTGACTTTCTATAGTTCCAAGCTTAAAGTCATTCAGATCAGATCAGATCAGTCGCTCAGTCCTGTCCGACTCTTTGCAACCCCATGAATCGCAGCACGCCAGGCCTCCCTGTCCAACACCAACTCCCGGAGTTCACTGAGACCCACGTCCATCGAGTCAGCGATGCCATCCAGCCATCTCATCCTCAGTCATCCCCTTCTCTTCCTGCCCCCAATCCCTCCCAGCATCAGAGTCTTTTCCAATGAGTCAACTCTTCCCATGAGGTGGCCAAAGTACTGGAGTTT
>NW_011494881.1:30482-32350 GCF_000754665.1 Bison bison bison | reverse complement strand
AGTCTTCTCCAACACCACAGTTCAAAAGCATCAATTCTTCAGCTCTCAGCCTTCTTCACAGTCCAACTCTCACATGCATACATGACCACAGGAAAAACCACAGCCTTGACTAGATGAACCTTTGTTGGCAAAGTAATGTCTCTGCTTTTGAATATGCTATCTAGGTTGGTCATAGCTTTCCTTCCAAGGAGTAAGCATCTTTTAATTTCATGGCTGCAAAGTCATTAAGAGAATAGAAAAAAAAATGATAAATAACATAAGCAAACAAATGAATAATGTAAGACACAAAAGGCTTTGAGGGCCCAGTCAGGTTGGGCACATAAGTCATATCCACAGGGTCAATCCCACAGAGCAGCTGAACCCCACTTTCATCTAACCTAAAATAATAAGGTCCAGAGCTGACTCAGCCTCTCAAAATCATTTCAACTTTTTCTACCCTGAAACATTTCTCATATAGTTTTTGTGAAAAGGCTTTTTCCTTCTTTTCCTCTAAATGATGGGCTTCCCTGATAGCTCAGTTGGTAAAGAATCCACTTGCAATTCAGGAGACCCCAGTTCGATTCCTGGGTCAGGAAGATCCCCTGGAAAAGGGATAGGCTACCCACTCCAGTATTCTTGGGCTTTCCTTGTGGCTCAGCTGGTAAAGAATATGCCTGCAATGTGGGAGACCTGGGTTCAATCCATGGGTAAGGGGGATCCCCTGGAGAAGGGAAAGGCTACCCACTCCAGTATTTTGGCTTGGAAAATTCCATGGACTGTATAGTCCATGGGGTCACAAAGAGCTGGACACGACTGAGTGACTTTCACACCTATAAATGATATGTCCAAGCACCTTTAGCATTCAAACTTCTTTCCAGTAGTTTTCTCACAAACTATCAAATGCCATTTTCACTTTTTATAAATTCAAAGAGAATAGAGTTCCCATTATTATCACCTTTCTTTCTAATTTAAGACATGTATTTACGTTGTTTCTGAGTTCATTTAAATTCTCATAGTCAGAAAGGACAAATCAAAATCATGGCCCCACCAAATGTACATAAGAAAGTCACATGCAGTCCCAAGAGATGGGATCTTTTTAGAACTGAAGACAACCCTAACTAGCTTTTGTCTGCATGTGTGCATGCTAAGTCACTTCAGTCTGTCTGACTCTGTATGACCCTATAGACTGTAGCCTGCCAGGCTCCTCTGTCCATGGGATTCTCCAGGCCAGAATACTGGAGTGAGTTGCCATGCCCTCCTACAGGGGGTCTTCCTGACCCAGGGACTGAACCTCCGTCTCCTGCGTCTTCCATGTCTCCTGCATTGGTAGGCAGGTTCTTTACCACTAGTGCCACCTGGGGAGCTCTGGCTCTTGTCTACCTAATATGAAAGTCATCCTCACCTATCCTACCCAGATATTTAGTACAATATAAATTTGTAGAGCACTATATGAAACTGGTCAGCCAATTTATCACTTTATAAGTCATCATATCAGACTTGCTTGTTGTTCAGTCATTAAATCATGCCTAACTCTTTGTGATCCCATGAACTGCAGCATGCCAGGCTTCCCTGTCCTTCATTATCTCACAGAGTTTGCTCAGACTGCCATTCCAGCCATCTCATCTTCTGTCACTCCCTTCTCCTCCTGACCTCAATCTTTCCCAGTGTCAGGGTCTTTTCCAATGAGCCGGATCTTTGAATCAGGTAGCCAAAGTATTGGAGCTTCAGCTTTAACATCATTCCTTCCAGTGAATGTTCAGGGTTCAACCAACCAATTGATTGGTTTGATATCCCTGAAGTCCAAGTGACTCCAAAGAATCTTCTCCAGCACCACAATTCAAAAGCATCAGTTCTTTGGTGCACAGCCTTCTTTAAGGTCCAACTCTCAC
>NW_011494881.1:25705-30307 GCF_000754665.1 Bison bison bison | reverse complement strand
TTTTATTTTATTTTTAAACTTTACAATATTGTATTGGTTTTGCCAAATATTGAAATGAATCTGCCACAGGTATACATGTGTTCCCCATCCTGAACCCTCCTCCCTCCTCCCTCCCCATACCATCCCTCTGGGTCGTCCCAGTGCACCAGCCCCAAGCATCCAGTATCATGCATCGAACCTGGACTGGCGACTCGTTTCATACATGATATTATACATGTTTCAATGTCATTCTCCCAAATCTTCCCACACTCTCTCTCTCCCACAGAGTCCAAAAGACTGTTCTATACATCAGTGTCTCTTTTGCTGTCTCATATACAGGGTTATTGTTACCATCTTTCTAAATTCCATATATATGCGTTAGTATACTGTATTGGTGTTTTTCTTTCTGGCTTACTTCACTCTGTATAAGAGGCTCCAGTTTTATCCACCTCATTAGAACTGATTCAAATGCATTCTTTTTAATGGCTGAGTAATACTCCATTGTGTATATGTACCATAGCTATCTTATCCATTCATCTGCTGATGGGCATCTAGGTTGCTTCCATGTCCTGGCTATTATAAACAGTGCTGCAATGAACATTGGGGTACACGGATCTCTTTCCCTTCTGGTTTCCTCAGTTGAGTTTCAAACCAGCTTTTTCATTCTCCTCTTTCACCCTCATCAAGAGGCTCTTTAGTTCCTCTTCACTTCCTTTCATTATAGAGACATCATCTGCATATCTGAGTTTGTTGATATTTCTGCCCGCAATCTTGATTCCAGCTTGTGATTCATTCAGTTTGGCATTTCACATGATATACTCTGCATGACTTGGATGCACTCTTTCTATCCTTCCCTTGTTCAGTTCAGATAGAAAACATCCCCAATTCTGCCTCCTAGAGGTAGCTTGACATGTTTTAATCCAAGACAAAGCTTGGCATGTTTTAATCAAATAAATCTTTGATTTATGATGGTTGTTAAATGTAAGCTACTACTCAAACTTAATTTTGCTTCTGTTCATAATAAAACTTCTAATCTAAACACTGCATTTTGGAAAAATGACCTTAGTTCATCTTTGATTCTACAGTCTTTGAACTCATTCCCAGGGAAAGTTTAATGCTCAGTAAGTTTGCATTTTAAAGTATAGTGCAGAAATTGATTTGGTTTCTAGTCTTCAGCAATTGTTAAAGTGCTTCACTTGTTTAATTCAGTTTAGTATTAAGTAGACTAAAGAAAGAGGGTCTTAGTTTTAATTTTGAAAATAAGCTATTTATCAATAGAAATATTTGTTTGAATAAGCATAATAATTATCTCCACAAAAACTGTGAAAACATTTCTATCAGTGTGACTTATGTCTGTTGTTGTTAACCCTGACCACTTGATTGAGGTAGCATTCATCAAATTTTCTGTTATATAGATACTCCCCTTCCCTCACTTTCCAAACTGTACTCTTTGAAAGAAAGTCACTTTATGTGGCTACCATTTAAGATGTGGAGATTTATGCTCCATCTCCTTGAGGGAGTAGTGTATATGATCATATGATTTTTTCTCTTAAAACTATGGAAGTGGTCAGGTACGAAGTATAATTCCTTTTATATATTTTTGGAGTCCATTTGCCAATATATTATTAAGAATCATTTTTGTCTATCCCCTAGAGATATTTGTCTATGGTTTTCCTTTCTTGTAATGGTTTTATCTAGTTTTAATGGCACTTAACTAGGGTAATATTGGCCTCATAGAAGTTAAGAAGTTTTTGTTCCTGCCTCTATTTTGTTCCAAATCTTAATGGAATGCCACCTTCTTGAAATATACACACATTTTGCTTTGGTCTTGCAGAATAAACTGGTTTCATACAGGTATCATAGAAAAAGTGATTATTCATAAATAGTAGGATTAATATGTATCCTGTTGGTGACTGGTTTTTAATCATTGCCTTTGTTCTTTCTTTTTCCTTCTTTCTCTGCTTTTATCTGAGCATGTTTATCAAGCATTTTATTCCTTTCACTTCTTCTCTTAGTATTAGCAATTGTACTTTAAAAAATGCTTTAATGATTGCCCTAGGATTTTCAATGCACATTTGTAACTAATATAAGTGCACCTTGCAATAACACTGTACCACTTTACATGAAGTTTCGGTGCTTCTCTTCTCTCTCTGTGACATCACTATCATTTCTTTTGCTTATCATATGCTGTAATCACTGAACAAAATATCAGTGAATTTTTAAAATTTATTTTTAAAATTTAGACAGTTATCTTTTAGACTAACCATGGATAAGAAAAATAATGAGTTTATCTTCATTTATTCGTTATTGCTCTCCCTTTATTCAGATTTTAGTTTCATTTTTCTTTTTTTCCCTTGTAGCGTCCCTTGTAGCTCAGTCAGTAAAGAAACTGCCTGCAGTGCAGGAGACCTGGGTTTGATCCCTGGGTCAGGAAGATCCCCTGGAGAAGGAAATGGCAACCCATTCCAGCATTCTTTCCTGGAAAATCCCATGAACAGAGGAGCCTAGTGGGGTGCAGGGGGCTCCAGGGGGTTGCAAAGAATCGGGCACGACTGAGCGACTAACCCTTAAGATCTTTTGTTTTTTTCAAACATGTTCTTTTAATATTCCTTGCAGGAGAGATCTGGTGAATAGTTTCCTTAGTTTTGGTCTGTCTGAGAAAATATCTGCTTTTTACTTTTGAAAAATAATTTTATTGGATATAGAATTCTTCTCTGGTACAGCTTTGTCTTTTAGCACCTAAGTATTTCACACAACTCTTCCAGCTATTATGATTTCTGATGAAAAATCCACTTTAATTCTTACCCTATTCTTGACTTCTTGCTTCTTTCAAGATTTTTTCCTTTGTCTTTAATTTTCTACAATGTAAATAAGATAAATGTATGCTTATGTTTTAGCATTTATCTTGTTTAGTGTTTTCTGAGCTTCCTAGGTCTGTGGTTTGGTGTCTGCCATTAATTTTGCATAGTCATTGGCTAATATTACTACATTTATTTTGTTGTTCTCTCTTCTCTTTCTAGCATTCCAGTTATGCATTTGTCTTTTTTTTTTTTTTGCATTTAAGTCTGGAAAGTTTCTATTAATTTATCTCAAGCTTACTGATTTTTTCTTCAAACATACTCAGTCCACCAATGAGCCTATCAAAGGTTGCTTTCATTTCTAGTAAGCAGTTCTGATTTCTTGCTTAGAATGTTCATCTATCTAATAGTGCCTGCTGCTGGATATAGTCTGTTTTTCCTATTAGTGCCCTTACCATATTAATTATAAGTGTTTTAAATTCCTGTGTGTAAAATTACCTGTCATACCTAGGTCTGGTTCTAATGTTGCTTTGTCTCTTTCCAATGTGCTTTTAAAAAATCTGGCTAAGAGTTGTGCCATGTTTAACGTTTGTAGTAGCCGTACCTCCTGCATGCATGCTTAAGTCACTTCAGTCATGCCTGACTCTCTGAATTTACGGACTGTAGCTCACCAGTTTCCTCTGTCCATGGGTTCTCCAGGCGAGAATACTGGAGTGGGTTGCCATGCCTTCCTCCAGGGGATCATCCCAATCCAGGGCTCGAACCTGCCACTCTTATGTCTCCTGCGTTGGCAGGTAGGTTCTTTACTACTAGGGCCACCTGGGAAGCTCAGCTGTACTTCCTAGAGATTTTGAAATCTTCTATTGTTTTTGCTTTTGTCTCCTGTCTTGACTTTGATCTTATATACTCTTCCTCAGAGATAATAGCTGTAATCCTCTATTACCCTGGAGCACTCTCAGTATGGTGGTAAAGTGGTAAAATGTGGGAGTTGGAAGCATTCTAGATTAATCTGGTTTTTAGTGTGTTCATATCTGTGACCTTTACAAATATTTATTCTTATAGAGTATCCCACCCTAGTCTTGAACTTAAGTAAAATGGGAAGGATAGAAGCTGCTGCAGTGAGAGAAACACCCATCCTCAATGACTCTGGAACACGATTCTGGTAAAGTGTTTATCCCAGAGAGTAGACCTTTGTTATATAGAATGTGATCGTATTATAGTATTCCAAATGGTTTTTCTTTCTTTCTAGTTGATTGAATGAATAGGTGCCCTTTCTTAGTTATTCAACCATAAGAACCTAGTAGAGTTCCTAGAGGCAAATCTCATGAACATTTTGCTGCCTGCATTCCACCAATAGTGTGGCTTCCAGGAGTTTCTTCCTCTCATGCTAGTCTGTATTCAATCTAAAGCAATTAGTCAAACTTACCATTCAGTGCTTCTACCATCATATGGTTCCAATGACTTTAATCTATGTACTTAGATGTGATTTTCCTGGATTCACCTGTCTCTCCAGATTTCATGAAAATAACATGTGCTGCAACCTCAGTTCTCTGATGAGACCAAGAGGTATTTTTAAATTACTGTTGTAATGATGGGAGTGACTATTTCTTTGGAGCTAAAAATGCCTCATAAATATTTTTTAATGGTTAAACTATTTTATCTGAGTAGTTTAATTGTTTTACTTATTAAGCATTTAGTTTTTGTTTCCTAATGGTGAGAGATAATTAAGAGATTAATAGCATTTTTATGTTGTAACTTAAATCCTTATAATTTAAATTATTTATTTCAAGTTTATGCATATTATTACTTTGATACCTAAAGTCAT
>NW_011494881.1:24595-24994 GCF_000754665.1 Bison bison bison | reverse complement strand
TGGGACGACTCAGAGGGATGGTATGGGGAGGGAGGAGGGAGGAAGGTTCAGGATGGGGAACACATGTATGCCTGTGGTGGATTCATTTCGACATATGGCAGAACCAATACAGTATTGTAAAGTTTAAAAATAAAATAAAAAAAGAAGAATATTAATCCTTTGTCATATTTATTGAAAATATTTTAAGTAACACATTATTTGCCTTTAATTGCTACATATGTTTACTTTGATATATATCAGTTTCAAGGGTTGTTTATTTAATATGCTTATGCCTCTGTTCATGGGGCTTCCCAGGTGGTGATCCTTGGGTTGGGAAGATCCTCTGGAGGAGGGCACAGTAATCCACTCCAGTATTCTTGCATAGAGAGTCCCATGGACAGAGGAGCCTGGAAGGCTACA
>NW_011494881.1:21130-24495 GCF_000754665.1 Bison bison bison | reverse complement strand
GAGTCAACTCTTCGTATGAGGTGGCCAAAGTACTGGAGTTTCAGCTTTAGCATCAGTCCTTCCAATGAACTCCCAGGACTGATGTCCTTTAGGATGGACTTGTTGGATCTCTTTGTGGTCCATGGGACTCTCAAGAGAGTCTTCTCCAACACCACAGTTCAAAAGCATCAATTCTTCAGCACTCAGCTTTCTTCACAGTCCAACTCTCACATCCATACATGACCACAGGAAAAACCATAGCCTTGACTAGATGGACCTTTGTTGGCAAAGTAATGTCTCTGCTTTCGAATGTGCTGTCTAGGTTGGTCATAACTTTCCTTCCAAGGAGTAAGTGTCTTTTAATCTCATGGCTGCAGTCACCACTGCAGTGATTTTGGAGCCCCCCACAATAAAGTCTGAAACTGTTTCCCCATCTATTTCCCATGAAGTGATGGGACCAGATGCCTAATGGCTTTTTAATAACAGTAGTGATTTATATTATTCATGGCTTGTTCACCATTTCAAGAATTATCATGCCACTGGAACTTCAGTGAAGACACTTTATTAGTATTACTATGCTCCTTAATAATCTCCATTCTGTTGATACCACTTGATACTATTCTGGTGATCTGATTTGCCTGCAGCAGTTCCATAAGAAATATCTTTATATTCTGAATTATAACCACTGACATTTACTTTGTTATTGCCACGTTAAAAATAAGAGCGGACACAGGACCACAGTGTGCAGGGTTTTAATCTTTCATCAAACAAATGACATAATCTTGTCTGGAGTCTCCACCTAGTCTGTAAGTGACTCAGTTTGAAGATACCAAGACAAAAATCTTACTTCTGGGGATGATTATTTTATGTTAACTCTATAATTGTCAAGATTATCCTATACAAACAGTCTGATTAATATGACAATTCCATAATCTACAGAAATATATTTTCATCTTTTTATTTCCATGATATCTAGAAACATATTATGAAATTAAGTTCAAATATAAAAGAATGAGCCCCTTCAAAATCATCAGTTTTTATATCTGATTAACAGCTGCTAAGTCACTTCAGTCATGTCTGACTCTGTGCGACCCCATAGACGGCAGCCCACCAGGTTCCCCTGTTCCTTGGAGTCTCCAGGCAAGAACACTGGAGTGGGTTGCCATTTCCTTCACCAATGCATGAAAGTGAAAAGTGAAAGTGAAGTCGTTCAGTCATGTCTGACTCTCAGCGACCCCATGGACTGCAGCCTACCAGGCTCCTCCATCCATGGGATTTTCCAGGCAAGAGTACTGGAGTGGGGTGCCACAGAGAGACTGCCAAATATTGAGCTTGTAAAGAGCCAAAACATGCAACATGTTATATCTCTGATATATTAAAAAATGTATACCAAATCATTGTACATATGAAGGTTATATTCAATACACTTTTTTTCTCAACACACTTTTTGTTTTGGCAAATCTTCCTTAACATTGGTCCCACCTCTTTCTTTCTTTCTTTCTTTTTTTTTTTGTTTTCATTTCACATATGATATTATACATGTTTCAAAGCCATTATCCCAAATCATCCCTCCTGCTCCCTCTCCCACAGAGTCCAAAAGACTGTTCTAGACATCTGTGTCTCTTTTGCTGTCTCTCATGCAAGGTTATCATTACCATCTTTCTAAATTCCATATATATGAATTAGTATACTGTATTGGTGTTTTTCTTTCTGGCTTACTTCACTCTGTGTAATAGGCTCCAGTTTCATCCACCTCATTACAACTGATTCAAATGTATTCTTTTTAATGGCTGAGTAATACTCCGTTGTGTATATGTACCACAGCTTTCTTAACCATTCATCTGCTGATGGGCGTCTAGGTTGCTTCCATGTCCTGGCTATTATAAACACTCAATACGCTTTTTTTCTCAATACATTTTTTGTTTTGGCAAATCTTCCTTAACGTTGGTCCCACCCTTTCAACAAGAGAAAAAGAGGCAAAAGGTTTTCAATCCCAGCTCCTCATCAGGCAGGGTAAACTGGAGACTTGAAGTCTTCAGAATTGAGTCCAAGGTATATCAAGTTTAAAAATCATTCACATCAGTGTCTAAAGTGTGTCAGTGGCAGTAATCTAGAGATTGGTGGTGAATTTTTTTTCATTTTCTAAATCTGATGACCTAGCCTACAATGTAATTCTGTAAGACCTGATATTCTTCCAAAATTTTTCTGTTATACTTAAGCAAAGTCCATTTCTGATGATTGCAATAAAGAGCTTCTCTGGTGGCTCAATGGTAAAGAACACACCTCCCAGTGTAGGAGATGCAGGTTTAATCCCTGGGTCAGAAAGATCCCCTGGAGAAGGAAATGTTAACTTACTCCAGTATTCTTGCCTGGGAAATCCCATTGAGAGAGAAGCCTGGTGGGTTACAGCCCATGGGGTCACAAAAGAGTTGGACATGACTTAGTAACTAAAATAACAATAACAACAAATCCAATTATATATTGATGTCTACTTGATTGTCTGTATCAGAGGTAACACTCCAAATAAGAATCTAATATTTTACTTTTTTATTTAACATCAAGAGGAAAAAAAGAGCTTGTTATGCTATGAACATTAAAATTCATTTTTCTGGCTGCATACTAAGAAGAGACATATTATGAAAGTTCAACTATTTTAGATGATGTTATATATGTCTCTTTTGTTAGATAACATATCACTTACAAGTCTTCTCAATCCCTCAAATTATTAATTTTAGTTTACAAAAGGAAATGTCAACCTACATCAATGAAAACACATTTACTGGCCAAACACTGTAAGAATAATGTTTATCTTTGTCTAGGAAAAGATGATCTAAAATGACACTTTGAACCAAAACATTTTTGCAGAATATTTGCTATGGTTTCTTTTATTGGACCAAGACATACATCACAAAATATTAACATTAGAATTACTTTTCAAATTTATCTCAAGAACCTATGTAATACTGAGGTTTCACCCTGGGATTCAGTATGAATATGCATTCCAAGAAGAATGTATGAAGATTAATTTGTGGCTTGGCAAGTTTCTTCAAAATCGAAGAAGTTTCAAGGTATTGAGAACTAGTGCACTCTATATTTAAAATCTGAGTGTGATATTATTCTTTTAATCATTTAAAAATATTTGCTCTTTTCTTTCTTGGAGGTGCATGTATGGTTTAATCTTTACCATCAAGCAGTTCCCAATATAGTAGGGTGGAACTGGCAGGAGCTAAAACTTATCAGAAAATATTTTTATTGAATTGTTAGGCTTGCATTAAATCTTAGTACATGATTTCAGAGGGAACACAGAAAAGATGAGTGTAAGAGTAAAACAACCAACAAAGGCATGACAATATAGAAGAACCAAACAGTTTCAGGAAATAACAAAT
>NW_011494881.1:16975-19573 GCF_000754665.1 Bison bison bison | reverse complement strand
GTGAAAAGTGAAGTCGCTCACTTGTGTCCGACTCTTAGCAACCCCATGGACTGCAGCCCACCAGGCTCCCCCATCCCTGGGATTCTCCAGGTAAGAACACTGGAGTGGGTTGCCATTTCCTTCTCCAATGCACGAAAGTGAAAAGTAAAAGTGAAGTTGCTCAATCGTGTCCAACTCTTCGCGACCCCATGGACTGCAGCCTACCAGGCTCTTCTGCCCATGGATTTTCCAGGCAAGAGTACTGGAGTGAGGTGCCATTGCCTTCTCCATCTCATGAGATCGGGAACTGATAATTGACATTATCTCATTACTGTCTGTATTATAGATAACATCTGCCTTATTGCAATGCCTTGACTAAACTGTCTTCTGTTGTTAATCACCCCTAGTATTTCTTCTCTAGTCTTTGGTCAAAGGGTACTGCTCTTTCCTTTGCATTATTTCATCTCAGTTATGGATATAGGCCCTTTTCTCTTTCCTGAGAGAAGAGCCAATGCCAGACTGTATTTTTAATCAACATTTAATGAAAGGATACAATGAATGGGAATTATGGTACACGAGTAAAGTAAAACTTCTGGCCAAGCCTTGGGTCTCTTTCAGTCAATCTCTTCCTAACAACTCTAGAATTGCTTTAGGCATCCAGAGGGCTTGGAATCTGGACTTACATTTATTTTATTGCCCAGAAAAAAAGCAGGTTCTCTCTTGCATTTGTTTAATGTCTCTTTTATGAAATTTATTCCCTATCCCAGTAGGTTGACTGACATGGGGAATACTAATTCATTTTAGGTGTGTAATAGCAGTCAAGGAAGAACTCATCAATTCCTTTCTGGGTGTGAGTGAAAGGGAAGCTATTCATCAAAGAGCACAAACTTTCAACTGTGGAATGAGTAAGTTCTGGAAATCCAATGTACAGTATGGTAATTATAGTTAATAATATTGTATTATATACTTGAAATTTGCTAAGCGAGTAGACTTCATTTTAATACCACACCAATGAAAGGGGTAACTACAGAATGCTATGGATATGTTAATTCATTTGCTTGTTGTTATTTTGCAGTGTACACATATGTTAAAATAGCACATTGCTTTCCATTCGGAGTGACTTGGGAAAGTCACACCCTTTCAAATAACTACATTTGACAACATGTAAAATCATAAAAATAATTCTTAATTTGTACCATCCTTGCAAATTTGGGGGAGATAATGCCTTCTAAAATAGGATAAAATATTGTTGAATATTATTTGCTAACATCTTATTTACAATTTTTTAGTTCAATTTAGTAAATATAATTAGAACAAACTTTTTGTGGTGAGAAAAACAAATGTGAAGAAAAACAACTTTTGTTCTTCTGAGTTGCTGCCTAGGCATTTTACAATATGGTAACCCTACTCACCCTTAGAGTCTGGACAGTTAAATAAGAATTTGAATTTAGGATGCCCACCATAAATTCTTGCTTTCTTTTTTCCTGGGCACTTTTGAAAATTGTAACCATTCATAGTTAAGCAAGGAAAAAGTTAGTGACCTTTGCCCCCACCATCTTTGCCTCCTTCTCTGTTTTCTGTCTTCTGCTCACTTCTGACCCTGGAGGAAAACCTCAGCTCATGGAGGGATCTTGTGACTTTTTCCTTCATGTGGATATACTGAAAATGTGACTTGCATCAAAATGATCCCGTGGGCTTCATTTCCCCACAGGGGAAGCTTGGAAACTGAGTGAGCCACTTGCTCACCATATGTGGGTGGCTTGTACCTCCTAATCAGGCAAATCAGAATCTGCATATTCTTAATGTAATACTCCATATGTGCATCCCCCAAAACAGTTTTTCTGGGGGCTAACATTAATCATTGTATTATCAACATAATTAAGTTTCATAAAATTATTTTATAGTTTTCCAATTTTTTTCTCTAAGTGACAGAGTACTTGTTCCTTGAATATTAAAGATAGATCTTTAATTGACATTTAAGTTAACTTGATTTTTTTATTTTTAGATTTCTTGGGTCAATAGCAGTAAAATGTATTTTCCCCAAAATGTCTAATTGACATTACATTGATATTCAAATTAACTGACATAAGCTCTGTGGGCTATTTTGTTTGGCTCTCAGTTATATTGGCATATGTCTGTTTTTTCCCTTCCTTTCCTTCCTTTTTTCACAACTTTATTGAGAAATAAAATGACAAACATAATTAAATATATTTAAGGTATACAATTGCGTTAGACAAGGCTGTGGTCCATGTGATTAGATTGACTAGTTTTCTGTGATTATGGTTTGTGTGTCTGCCCTCTGATACCTCTCACAACACCTACCGCCTTACGCGGGTTTCTCTTACCTTGGACATGGGGTATCTCTTCACGGCTGCTCCAGCAAAGCGCAGCCACTGCTCCTTACCTTGGAAGAGGGGTATCCCTCACAGCCGCCCCTTCTGTTCTTGAACGTGGAGTAGCTCCTCTCGGCCCTCCTGCGCCCGTGCAGCCACCGCTCCTTGGACGCGGGGTAGCTCCTCCCGGCCGTGGCCCCTGACCTCGGACGTGGGGCATCTCTTGGCCGCGGCCCTTGACCTTGCGCGAGGGGTAGCTTCTCTGGGCCACGCTTCTGCGAGGTCC
>NW_011494881.1:16173-16875 GCF_000754665.1 Bison bison bison | reverse complement strand
GTGGGCTATTTTGTTTGGCTCTCAGTTATATTGGCATATGTCTGTTTTTTCCCTTCCTTTCCTTCCTTTTTTCACAACTTTATTGAGAAATAAAATGACAAATATAATTAAATATATTTAAGGAATACAATTGCGTTAGACAAGGCTGTGGTCCATGTGATTAGATCGACTAGTTTTCTGTGATTATGGTTTGTGTGTCTGCCCTCTGATACCTCTCACAACACCTACCGTCTTACGTGGGTTTCTTTTACCTTAGACATGGGGTATCTCTTCACGGCTGCTCCAGCAAAGCGCAGCCACTGCTCCTTACCTTGGAAGAGGGGTATCTCCTCACAGCCCTCCCTTCTGTTCTTGAACGTGGAGTAGCTCCTCTCGGCCGTGGCCCCTAATCTCGGACGTTGGGTAGCTTCTCTTGGCCGCGGCCCTTGACCTTGCGCGAGGGGTAGCTTCTCTGGGCCACGCTTCTGCGAGGTCCGTCGCAACCCGTGCGCTTCTGCCACATGTCCGTCACAGCCGGCTCTTATTTAACTTATATGCAGAGTACATCATGAGAAACGCTGGGCTGGAAGAAATACAAGTTGGAATCAAGATTGCCGGGAGAAATATCAATAACCTCAGATATGCAGATGACACCACCCTTGTGGCAGAAAGTGAAGAGGAATTCAAAAGCCTCTTGATAAAAGTGAAAGTGGAGAGTGAAAA
>NW_011494881.1:9330-15334 GCF_000754665.1 Bison bison bison | reverse complement strand
GAAAGCTGAGTGTCGAAGAATTGATGCTTTTGAACTGTGGTGTTGGTGAAGACTCTTCAGAATCCCTTGGACTGCAGGGAGATCCAACCAGTCCATTCTAAAGGACATCAGTCCTGGGTGTTCATTGGAAGGACCGATGCTAAAGCTGAAACTCCAGTACTTCGGCCACCTCATGTGAAGAGTTGACTCATTGGAAAAGACTCTGATGCTGGGAGGGATTGGGGGCAGGAGGAAAAGAGGACGACAGAGGATGAGATGGCTGGATGGCATCACTGACTCGATGGACATGAGTTTGGGTGAACTCCGGGAGTTGGTGATAGACAGGCAGGCCTGGCGTGCTGTGATTCATGGGGTCGCAAAGAGTCGGACATGACTGAGCGACTGAACTGAACTGAACTGAAGGTATACAATGTGTTGATTTACAAACATATATGTTGTGGAATAATAACTGCAATTAAGATAATTAACACATTTGCCACCTCATATAGTTAACTTTACATATTTTCGTCTGTGGTGAGGATGCTTAATATCTAGTCTCAGCATCTTTCAAATTTATAATACTGTATCATTAACTATAGTCACCATGTTGTGCATTAGATCCTCGTAACTTATTACTGAAAACATACATTTTAAGACCTACAAATCCCCCCTCCCTTTCTCCCCCTAATCATCATCCATCATTCTATTCTCTATTCTATGAAATTTTCCTCTCTCTCTCTTTTTTTTAATAGATCTCATGTAAGAGTGATATCATACAGTATTTGTCTTTGGTTTATTCCAGTTAGCATAATGCCCTCCAGTTTCAATCATGTTGTTGCAAATGGCATGATTTCCTTGTTTCATACAGCTGAATGAAATTGTCTTTTATATTTATATCTAGATAGATAGGTAGATAGGTAGATGGAGAAGGCAATAGCAACCCACTCCAGTATTCTAGCCTGGAAAATCCCATGGACAGAGGAGCCTGGTGGGCTGCAGTCCATGGGGTCGAGAAGAGTCGGGCACGACTGAATGACTTCACTTTCAGTTTTCACTTTCATGCATTGGAGAAGGAAATGGCAACCCACTCCAGTGTTCTTGCCTGGAGAATCCCAGGGACGGGGGAGCCTGGTGGGCTGCCGTCTATGGGGTCGCACAGAGTCGGACACAACTGAAGTGGCTTAGCAGCGGTAGCAGATAGGTAGATAGATGTCCATTTATCCATCAAAGTACATTTAGGCTGTTTTCATATCTTGGTCTTCTTGAATAATGCTATAATGAACATGGAGTGATAATACACTCCCTAAATGAGATATGAACTCAGCTATTATTCCAAAGATTCTGATTTTCCTCAACAATTTCTTCTAGCAACAGAATAAAGAGAGTGAAAGTGTTAA
The DNA here is from genome assembly GCF_000754665.1 of Bison bison bison. Lineage (NCBI taxonomy): Eukaryota > Metazoa > Chordata > Mammalia > Artiodactyla > Bovidae > Bison > Bison bison. The sequence continues at coordinate 13,958 of NW_011494881.1, read as the reverse complement.
TCCCTCAGTCATGTCTGATTCTTTGCGACACCATGGACTGTAGCCCACCAGGCTCCTCTGTTCATGGAATTCTCCAGGCAAGAATACTGGGAGTGGGTTGCCATTCCCTCCTCCAGGGTGTCTTCCTGGGTCTCATGCATTGTAGGCAGATTCTTTACCCTCTGAGCCATAAAGAAAGCAAATGAACTCTTAAAGCAGAGGTGCCTTCCAATCTTCATATAAGTGACTTTGTCATCTGAGGTATATTTTATTTGTGAAGATTTTAAATTTCTTATTTATATAAACGCCCTGACTTGAAAGCTCTAAACTGTAAGAAAGAGGCTGCAATCTTACACTCAAGGACTCAGGGTTTAAAGTGGGTTTTTCATCAAGCAGAGCAACACATATATGCAAGCAAAATGTGTCAGTCGATCAGACTTTGTTCCTGAAATGATGTCTCCTGATGAAAATCAGGATCATAAAATCACCCTTTGAGCTCACCTATGGTGGTACTGTTGTAAATCTTACCAATTAAAAAATAATGTTTTAGATGCTACTGACTCCTGAGTTTTTATAATACAACCCTCCTAGAAAACAAAACATGGCATATACACACAATTTAAGAAAACTGATGATATCACATATCCTTCAAATAAAAATATATTACATCTAGATACTACTATGAAAGATTGGCAACAAGATCAAAAGTGTGAGTTAGGGAGGTGGAAGGGGAGAATTAAGAACACTAAATCAAATCTTGAGAAATTAACTAGCAGAAAGAGTTTAGATACTAAAATAAGGTAGAATGGGGCTAGAATTCCATCATTTATTAATAGCCTGACTTTGAGTGAATTATAAAATTTGTAAAATTGGGATAATAATATTCATCCTCCATGGGTTTTAGAAGGTATATTTAAGTTATATGCTTCGATATTTTGCTCAGTCTGAGTAAAAAATGAGCACTCAGAGAAGTGAAAGTAAGGTAAATAACACTGGTAAAAAGTGAAAAATTTACCAAGAACAGGAAAGACTTATCTTCACCAGTCAGAAGGGAACAGGCTCCAGGGTTAAATTAGACAAATATCTCAAAGAAAACTGTTGAAGACAGACTAAACATCCCTTACTTCATGGTTAAGAAATATTTGATATCCCTACCAATTATAAAGTGAAAATGAAAGTGAAGTCACTCAGTTGTGTCCGACTCTGCTGCCCCACGGACAGCAGGCTCCAGTCCATGGAATTTTCCAGGCAAGAGTACTGGAGGGGGTTGTTATTTCCTTCTCCAGGGGATCTCCCTGACCCAGGGAACGAACCTGGGTCTCCAGCATTGCAGGCAGACACTTTTACTGTCAGAGCCACCAGGGAAATCTGATTATAAGATGGTGATTAAAAGAAATAAAATAGAAACCTAACTCAGGTGAAAAATGTGATGATTGGGAAATACTGAACATGGAGATAGAGCAGGAAATCATCAGAAGAGGAAATAGAAGCAGAAAAGGGGAGGAAAGAGCATGTGTCTATTCTGCATAAAACAAATCCTATCAGAGAAATGGAATTAACCCAGCCTGAAGCTGGTTTGCTGGCTTTCCTGAGGGCAAAGGGTCACAAATGGGGTTAAACTGAAGGTGATTGATGTCCACAGACTGAAATGACTAGAGCCCCCTAATGCTGAGTAGTACACAAAATCTGAAATATACGCAGGGGCCCTGACTTGCTGGAGGAAAACTGGGAAACAGCAATCCTTAATGGCAATCTTGATTTGCTACTAATGCTTTTGAGTCTTGAGGTTTTCAGTATTGCTTCACTAGATATTGATACTTGAGTTCTGGGTTATTAGCAGGGGCTCAAATAATGTTTTTCACTCCTTTGTAAATTACTGAAAATTTAAATTTTGTGGCTTCAAAAGTTAATCAGGAGCAAATAAGATAAAGCCTCAGAAACATCCCTTGGGTACAGTCAGCTTAAAATAGGATTAATGATCACTCACAGACTATATGAATATATTGATACAAGTATTTTCATATATATCATACATATACATATATATACACACATATACTTACAGAAAGACAAAGAAACACATACTTGCATAAACACACACACAAATATATAGCACCCCTATTATCATTTATTAGCTTAGCATGTAGGAAAACCAAAACCATTGATCAATGTCATTAAATTGTTCATCTTCTGTAAAAAAGAAAATGGCTAATTATTATGGAATACTTGGAGAACAAATTGAGATATATATGGGTCATCATAAAGAGCTTGTTTTCATAAATAGAAATCAAAACTGTGATTAATAGATTCAACTTATGGAGGAAATGACATATGTTTAAATTGCATACTGAAACTATTTGCTCAAGTATTGAGAGTGGGATGTGGCGTTTCAACAAAAGTGAAAGATTTCTGCTTTGCCACACAAATTGGTCAAAGCTCAGCAGTCCCCAAATTCCAAATTAAACAAATACTTTTTGCATGCTCACTGTAGCAGTAAATTACATAGTGCATTATAAATTACAGTTAAAAGGACAGTTTTCTTTGAAAGTGTGACACAAGACCAGAAAGTATGAGAAGCAATCAGCATCCTACTGTTTCCTCTTTGCAGAAGAAATGTGGTTAGAGCAGTGAAGGAAATGGATGTCACTAGCATAATGGGCAAACCACCTGGTGTTCTGCAATTTCAGGTTTCTCTGATTTGCTGAAGTTCCTAATATGTTTAGTAACCTGTTATCTTAATATAAACATGCATTACATAATCTTTTTGTTTGTGTGTGGGAGTATTAAAGTGGCCCTATTCTTTTGCCAGCTATATTTTCCCGTGTCCCATTTGTTTGAGAGGGGTAGTTGGATTATCAAAAGTCCAAATGGGACTATATGTTAGAAACAATAAATCCAAGTCACAGCCAATCCAATTAGAAATGTGAAAAGTGAATTCTGATGAGATGACTCAGGCTGTATACATGACATGCTGTATAGATCCCACACACAGGATTTCCTCAAATGAATTATTGAAGAGCAACATGAATTCATTGTAAGATGAACCTTGATAAAACATATATTGTCTCTGGTCAAAGGATAAATCAATGTATTTTATCAATAAAATATGTATTGTGCTCTAAACTATATATTCTCATTAATATTTTTATTCATGTGGAATTAAAAAATACCTATGCTACTCTTCTTCACCACAGAAAAAAACATAAGAAAGTCATTGTGGGGGGATCATAGTCAGCATTAAAGCTGTGCTATCCAAAGACTGGACATTAAATCTGAAATAGAAAGTGAAATGAAGCCAGAATTCTAACTACAAAGGAAATATAATAACACCTAAAATGTATACTTTCTATCCTTTCTTTTATAGAAAGCAGTAATTATGACTATATGCATTGTTGGGTTGCAATATAAATACTTTTCATGTGCATAATAATAATAGCACAAAAATGTGGATGAGGTAACAGAACTTTACTAATACTACTTCTATATCTCATTGGAATAAGGTGATGCAAATAAGAAATAGGTTCTGATAAACTAAGAATAATAATGTAGGGCTTAAAGCAACTACTAAAAAATTAATATGGCATAAATCATTAAGAAATTAATATATTACATTAAAAATACTCCATTGATGGAAAAGAAAACAAAAGAAACATAAAAGAAGAACAAAAATAAATATGATATAGCTAAAACACAAAGGAGAAGATGAGAATTCAACAAATGAATGGTTTAAATAATCCAAAGCAAAGAAATTCTGATCGAATTAAAAAAAAAATACACAACACAGGTCCAAAATACTGTCTATAAGAGACATGCTTGTTATTCAAAGATACAAGTATGTTGAAAATAAAAAGATGAGTAAAAATATACTATGGAAACAGCAACTATAATGGGTGAAAAGGCATTGCTGATACCAACCAAAATGACTTTCAAACAAATAAATGTTATAGTTATAAAGAGCATTTAATAATAATAGGTTCAGTTCAATTCAGTTCAGTTGCTCAGTCGTGCCCGACTCTTTGCGACCCCATGAATTGCAGCACACCAGGCCTCCCTGTCCCTCACAAACTGCAGGAGTTCACCCAGACTCAAGTTCATCGAGTCAGTGATGCCATCCAGCCATCTCATCCTCTGTCGTCCCCTTCTCCTACTTCCCCCAATCCCTCCCAGCATCAGAGTCTTTTCCAATGAGTCAGCACTTCGCATGAGTTGGCCAAAGTACTGGAGTTTCAGCTTTAGCATCATTCCTTCCAAAGAAATCCCAGGGCTGATCTGCTTCAGAATGGACTGGTTGGATCTCCTTGCAGTCCAAGGGACTCTCAAGAGTCTTCTCCAACACCACAGTTCAAAAGCATCAATTCTTTGGCGCTCAGCCTTCTTCACAGTCCAACTCTCACATCCATACATGACCACAGGAAAAACCATAGCCTTGACTAGATGGACCTTTGTTGGCAAAGTAATGTCTCTGCTTTTGAATATGCTATCTAGGTTGGTCATAACTTTCCTTCCAAGGAGTAAATGTCTTTTAATTTCATAGCTGCAAATCACCATCTGCAGTGATTTTGGAGCCCCCCAAAATAAAGTCTGACACTGTTTCCACTGTTTCCCCATCTATTTCCCATGAAGTGGTGGGACCAGATGCCATGATCTTC
>NW_011494881.1:8774-9230 GCF_000754665.1 Bison bison bison | reverse complement strand
ATAGACAGGGAGGCCTGGCGTGCTGTGATTCATGGGGTCGAAAAGAGTCAGACACAACTGAGCGACTGAACTGAACTGAACTGAAGGTATACAATGTGTTGATTTGACAAACATATATGTTGTGGAATAATGACTGCAATTAAGATAATTAACACATTTGCCACCTCGTATAGTTAACTTTACATATTTTTGTCTGTGGTGAGGATGCTTAATATCTAGTCTCAGCATCTTTCAAATTTATAATACTGTGTCATTAACTATAGCCACCATGTTGTGCATTAGAGCCTCATAACTTATTACTGAAAACATACATTTTAAGACCTACAAATCCCCCCTCCCTTTTCCCCCCTAATCATCATCCATCATTCTATTCTCTATTCTATGAAATTTGCCTCTCTCTCTCTTTTTTTTAATAGATCTCATGTAAGAGTGATATCATACAGTATTTGTCTTTGG
>NW_011494881.1:5006-6898 GCF_000754665.1 Bison bison bison | reverse complement strand
AGACTGGGAGCTGACTGTGGCTCAGATCATGAGCTCCTTATTGCCAAATTCAGAGTTATATTGAAGAAAGTAGGTAAAACCAGTAGTCCCTTCAAAGAAGAAAAAGAAAGTGAAGTTGCTCAGTCATGTCTGACTCTTTGCAACCTCATGGACTGTATCCTATCAGGCTCCTCTGTCCATGGAATTTTCCAGGCAAGAGTACTGGAGTGGGTTGCCATTTCCTTCTCCAGGGGATCTTTCTGACCCAGGGATTGAAACCTTGTCTTCTTTATTCCAGGCAGATGCTTTACCATCTGAACCACCAGGGAAGCCCCAGACCATTCAGGTATGACCTAAATCAAATCCCTTATGATTATACAGTGGAAGTGAGAAATACATTTAAGGGACTAGATCTGATGGAGTTCCTGATGAACTATGGATGGAGGTTAGTGACATTGTACAGGAGCAAGGATCAAGACCATCACCAAGGGGAAAAAAAAAATGAAAAAAGGCAAAGTGGCTATGTGAGGAGGCCTTACAAATAGCTGTGAAAAGAAGAGACGCAAAAAGTAAAGGAGAAAAGGAAAGATTTGAATGCAGAGTTCCAAAGAATAGCAAGGAGAGATAAGAAAACCTTCCTCAGTGATCAGTGCAAAGAAATAGAGGAAAACAACAGAATGGGAAAGACTAGAGATCTCTTCAAGAAAATTAGAGATACCAAGGGAACATTTCATGCAAAGATGGGTTCAATAAAGGGCAGAAATGTATGGACCTAACAGAAGCAGAAGATACTAAGAGATGGTGAGAATACACAGAAGATCTATACAAAAAAGATCTTCAAGACCCAGATAATCGTGATGGTGTGATCACTCACCTAGATAGGGCTAGACATCCTGGAATGTGAAGTCAAGTAGGCCTTAGGAATCATCACAAAAAGCAAAGCTACTGGAGGTGATGGAATTCCAGTTGAGCTATCTCAAATTCTAAAAGATGATGCTGTGAATGTGCTGCACTAAATTTGCCAGCGAATTTGGAAAACTCAACAGTTTTGGAGTTGGAATGGAAAAGGTCAGTTTTCCTTTCAATCCCAAAGGAAGGCAATGCCAAAGAATGCTCAAATTACCACATAATCGCACTCCTCTCACACACTAGCAAAGTAATGTTCAAAATTCTTCAAGCCAGTCTTCAGCAATACATGAAGTATGAACCACCAGATGTTTAAGCTGGTTTTATAAAAGGCAGAGGAATCAGAGATAAACTTGACAACATCCATTGGATCATTGAAAAAGCAAGAGAGTTCCTGAAAAACATCTACTTCTGCTTTACTGACTATGCCGAAGCCTTTGGCTGTGTGGATCACAATAAACTGTGGAAAATTCTGAAAGAGATGGGAATACCAGACCATCTCACCTGCCTCCTGAGAATTCTGTATGCAGGTCAAGAAGCCACAGTTAGTACTGGACATGGTACACCAGACTGGTTTCAAATAGGAAAATGAGTTAATCAAGGCTATATATTGTCACCCTGCTTATTTAACTTACATGCAGTATACATCATGAGAAACACTGGGCTGGATGAAGCACACCTGGAATCAAGATTGCCTGGAGAAAAATCAACAACCTCAGATAGGCAGATGACACCACCCTTATGGCTGAAAGTGGAGAACTAAAGACTCTCTTGATGAAAGTGAAAGAGGAGAGTGAAAAAATTGGCTTAAACTCCACATTCAGAAAACTAAAATCATGGCATATGGTCCCATCACTTTATGACACATAGATGGGGAAATAATAGATTGTGGCAGAATTTATTCTTTGGGCTCCAAAACCACTGCAGATTGTGACTACAGCCATGAAATTAAAAGATGCTTACTCCTTGGAAGGAAAGTTATGATCAACCTAGACAGCATATTAAAA
>NW_011494881.1:3995-4906 GCF_000754665.1 Bison bison bison | reverse complement strand
AGAGACATTACTTTGTCAACAAAGGTCTGTCTAGTCAAAGCTATGGCTTTTCCAGTAGTCATGTATGGATGTTAGAGTTGAACTATAAAGAAAGCTGAGTGCTGAAGTACTGATGCTTTTGAACTGTGTTGTTGGAGATGACTCTTGAAGGGGATCCAACCAGTCCATCCTAAAGGAAATCAGTCCTAAATATTCATTGGAAGGACTGATGTTGAAGCTGAAACTCCAGTACTTTGGCCACCTGATGCGAAGAACTGACTCATTTGAAAAGACCTCGGTTCTGGGAAAGATTGAAAGCAAGAGGAGAAGAGGATGACAGAGGATGAGATGGTTTGATGGCATCACCGACTCAATGGACACGAGTTTGACTAAACTCTGGGAGTTGGTGATGGACAGGGAGGCCTGCGTGCTGCAGTCCATGGGGTCGCAAAGCATCAGGCACGGCTGAGTGATTGAACTGAACTGAACTGAATAATTATAAATATAATTCTAATCAAGCTGCTATAACAGAGGCTTAAATTATTTAAACAAATTAACACAATCTTGTTGGAGGCATATATAATTCAAATAATGGCCCAAGATTTCAGTAACCTACTCTCAAATGGATAGAACAACTACATAGAAATAAATGAAATACTTGAACAGCATTATAAACCAACTAGACCTAACAAATTTTATACAGCACTAAACAAAGCAACAGCCTAATATACATTATTTGCAAGTGCATAGGGGACATTCTCCAAGATAGACTGTAAACAAGACCATAAAAGTGATTACATTTAAAAAGATTGATATCATGTCAAGTATGTCCTCTGACCACCCTGGAATGAAACTAGAGATCAGTAACAGAAGGTACTTCAGGAAATTTGCAAAGATGTGGAAAACAATCAAGATATTTCCAAATAAGTCAA
>NW_011494881.1:0-1528 GCF_000754665.1 Bison bison bison | reverse complement strand
GACTATACACTCCGTGGAATTCTCCAGGCCAGAATACTGGAGTGGGTAGCCTTTCCCTTCTCCAGGGGATCTTCCCAACCAAGGAGTTAAACCCAGGTCTCTCACATTGCAGGTGGATTCTTTACCAGCTGAGCCACAAGGGAAACCCAAGAATATTGGAGGGGGTAGCATATCCCTTCTCCAGCAGATTTTCCCAACCCAGGAATTGAACTGGGTCTCTTGAATTGCATGCGGATTCTTTACCAACTGAGCTATCAGGGAAGCCCAGATTCAACATAATCCTTAGCAAAATCTTGCCTCTTTTTCAGGAATTGATAAGCCGCCACTAAAATGCATATGGAAATTCTACTCATTACTCTGTAATGACCCATATGGGAAAAGAATCTAAAAAAGAGTAGATATATTTATATGTATAAGTGATTCACTTTGTTGTACTGCAGAAATAAACATAACATTGTAAATCAACTATACTCTAACAAAAATTAATTAAAAAATAAAATTCATTTGGAAATGTAAGGGGCTCTGAATAAATAGAACAATAGTGAAGAAGAACAAAGTTAGAGGACTCGTATTTCCTGAATTTAAACTTAGTGCAGAAGTATAGAATCAAATCAGGGTGGTATTGACATATAGATATTTAGAACAATTGAATAGAACTAGGAGTCCAGAAATAAATCTATATTTCTATACAATCAAAATCTGTATTTTATTTGACTTTCAACAGGGGTTCCAAGGCTATTCAGTGGAAGGATATTTATTTTGCATTACACTTTAAAATGAACATTTAACATAATGCTACAGTATACATGGTTGGAACTCAAGAATCAGTTATTTTGAAAGCTAGGGGGAAAAGGAAAAAGAGGAGTAAAAATGAGTCAGGCAGAAATGCATTTTTCTTTAATCTGTCATGGGGAAGAATAACTGCAAATTATTGTAAATCTAAATATGAGAAATAAGTCTGCTAGCAGGCTACTGAAAAAAATCTATTCATCGAGATAAAACTGAAGCCTAATACTAAAACATTATTCTGCTTAAACAGGGTGGAAAAGTTTTTAAAATTTAGTGTTATGGTCATTTTTTAATTTAATTTTTAGATGTGGACACCTGTGATGTCAGCCTCTTTAACCAGTGGTCTTAAAATTAGTGTGATTATATTGTGACTGTCTAAAATAATTTAGAGTACTCAATCCTTGATATAGTGGTATTTTATAAAGCACATAAAATTAAACACTTGAGATGTAATAATTGTACATGTCTTGTTAATTGTTATAATATCATAGTTTCCATTAAATTGTGAAGCATTATACATAACGTTATTGGATGAAAATCTATTATTTCACTGTATTTTATAACTATCATTTTTATTGGGGGTACATATTTGAGCTCATCAGGGCTAAAATATTATGACATTCAGACCTAGTGAAAGTGTGAAAGTTTTAGTCTCCCAGTTGTGTCCAACAATTTCCTACCCTATGGCCTGTAGCCTCTGACTGTGGAATTCTCCAGGCAAGAAGACTTGAGTGGGTTG
>NW_011494880.1:1282570-1282917 GCF_000754665.1 Bison bison bison | reverse complement strand
CAGAGGAAGCAGAGACAAAATTGCCAACATCCACTGGATCATGGAAAAAGCAAGAGAGTTCCAGAAAAAAATTATTCTGCTTTACTGACTATGCCAAAGCCTTTGACTGTGTGGATCACAATAAACTGTGGAAAATTCTGAAAGAGATGGGAATACCAGACCGCCTGACCTGCCTCTTGAGAAATTTGCATGCAGGTCAGGAAAGAACAGTAAGAACTGGACATGGAACAACAGCCTGGTTCCAAATAGGAAAAGGAGTACATCAAGGCTGTATATTATCACCCTGTTTATTTAACTTATATGCAGAGTACATCATGAGAAACGCTGAACTGGAAGAAGCACAAGCT
>NW_011494880.1:1281923-1282470 GCF_000754665.1 Bison bison bison | reverse complement strand
AAAAAGATCTTCACGACCCAGATAATCAAGATGGTGTGATCACTCATCTAGAGCCAGACATCCTGGAATGTGAAGTCAAGTGGGCCTTAGGAAGCATCACTACAAACAAAGCTAGTGGAGGTGATGGAATTCCAGTCGAACTATTCCAAATCCTGAAAGATGATGCTGTGAAAGTGCTGCACTCAATATGCCAGCAAATTTGGACAACTCAGCAGTGGCCACAGGACTGGAAAAGGTCAGTTTTCATTCCAATCCCAAAGAAAGGCAATGCCAAAGAATGCTCAAACTACCACACAACTGCACTCATCTCACGCACTAGTAAAGTAATGCTCAAAATTCTCCAAGCCAGGCTTCAGCAATATGTGAACCGTGAATGTCCTGATGTTCAAGCTGGTTTTAGAAAAGGCAGAGGAAGCAGAGACAAAATTGCCAACATCCACTGGATCATGGAAAAAGCAAGAGAGTTCCAGAAAAAAAATTATTTCTGCTTTACTGACTATGCCAAAGCCTTTGACTGTGTGGATCACAATAAACTGTGGAAAATTCT
>NW_011494880.1:1277584-1281823 GCF_000754665.1 Bison bison bison | reverse complement strand
AAAATGAAGATCATGGCATCTGGTCCCATCACTTCATGGGAAATAGATGGGGAAACAGTGGAAACAGTGTCAGACCTTATTTTTGGGGCTCCAAAATCACTGCAGATGGTGACTGCAGCCATGAAATTAAAAGATGCTTACTCCTTGGAAGGAAAGTTATGACCAACCTAGATAGCATATCCAAAAGCAGAGACATTACTTTGCCAACAAAGGTCCGTCTAGTCAAGGCTATGGTTTTTTCTGTGGTCATGTATGGATGTGAGAGTTGGACTGTGAAGAAGGCTGAGTGCCGAAGAATTGATGCTTTTGAACTGTGGTGTTGGAGAAGACTCTTGAGAGTCCCTTGGACTGCAAGGAGTTCCAATCAGTTCATTCTGAAGGAGATCAGCCCTGGGATTTCTTTGGAAGGAATGATGCTAAAGCTGAAACTCCAGTACTTTGGCCACCTCATGCGAAGAGTTGACTCATTGGAAAAGACTCTGATGCTGGGAGGGATTGGGGGCAGAAGGAGAAGGGGACGACAGAGGATGAGATGGCTGGATAGCATCACTGACTCGATGGATGTGAGTCTGGGTGAACTCTGGGAGTTTGTGATGGACAGGGAGGCCTGGCGTGCTGTGATTCATGGGGTGGCAAAGAGTCGGACACGACTGAGTGACTGAACTGAACTGAACTGAAACTATGACTTATACAGTGATAAAAACTGAAGTTTATAACAATGCTATTTGGCTAAAACATTGTGAAAGGAAGACTCTCTGATAAGGCAAAGCATAGGGTGATTTATTAGAACATCATAAATGCATGAATAAGTATGATAAATTTATTCATTTCATCTCATTTATTGCACCAATGGCATGATTAATAACATGATTTCATCATCAAAAAGTCTTGTTTGAATCCCATTTCAGGCAATTACCAGCCATATAATTTTGGGCATTAACTAGCTTCTTTGAACTTGTACCCTTGTCTGTAAAATGGGACACATTAACAGCATATCTACAGAGAGTGAATGCTACTAGATGGGAAAATTCATTGCTCATCATAGTAATAATTCTCAACAAATTATTTTAAGGAAAACTTGAAACATCTGATTTTCTAGGAAGAAGTCTCTAAGAGATAACAATCATTTGATAAAAGCTTCACAAACTATTCATATATATGTGACCTTCCACTCTAATCTGAAGCCACCAGGTTGCATAAAAAAAATGATTATTTAGAAAAATGTTAGTTTTAAAAATAAAAGATAAAAAGTTACTGCCAATATGCCTATCGTCTGCTCTCCTATATTTTTTCAAACCTTCCCTGATTAATTAATGATAGCTTAATTATAATATGTTCTTTATACTAAATCTTGGTATCCCCTATTAAAATGCAGATGACTTTATTTCTTCATCCAGATATCATTTATTGAGTACTAACAATGATCCCACGTCCAAGGTCGGGGGCGGTGGCCAAGAGTGCCAGGCTGCGATGGTGCAGGAGCGGCTGACAGGAGCTACCCCACACCTGAGGTCAGGGGCGGCAGTCGGGAGGAGCTACCCCACATCCAAGGAGCAGTGGCTGCTTTGGGGCTGGAGGGCCGAGAGGAGCTACTCCATGTTCAAGGTCAGGAGGGATGGCTGTGAGGACATACCCCTCATCCAAGGTAAGGAGCAGCGGCTGTGCTTTGCTGGAGCAGCTTTGAAGAGATACCCCATGTCCAAGGTAAGAGAAATCCAAGTAAGATGGTAGGTGTTCCAAGAGGCATCAGAGGGCAGACACACAAACCATAATCACAGAAAACTAGTCAATCTAATCACATGGACCACAGCCTTGTCTAACTCAATGAAACTAAGCCATGCTGTGTGGGGCCACCCAAGAAGGGAGGGTCATGGTGGAGAGGTCTGACAGAATGTGGTCCACTGGAGAAGGGAATGGCAAACCACTTCAGTATTCTTGCCTTGAGAACCCCATGAACAGCATGAAAAGGCAAAAAGATAGTACACTGAAAGAGGAACTCCCCAGGTCGGTAAGTGCCCATACTGCTAGCATATTGCTGTTCCATGAATCAAGGCAAATTGGAAGTGGTCAAACAGAAGATGGCAAGAGTGAACATCAACATTTTAGGAATCAATGAACGAAGATGGACTGGAATGGGTAAATTTAATTCAGATGACCATTATATCTACTACTGTGGGCAGGAATCCCTTAGAAGAAATGGAGTAGCCATCATGGCCACAAAAGAGTCTGAAATGCAGTACTTGGATGCAATCTCAAAAACGACAGAATGATCTCTGTTCGTTTCCAAGGCAAACCATTCAATATCACAGTAATCCAAGTCTATGCTCCAACCAGTAACGCTGAAGAAACTGAAGTGGAACGGGTCTATGAAGACCTACAAGACCTTTTAGAACTAACACCCCAAAAAGATGTCCTTTTCATCATAGGGGACTGGAATGCAAAAGTAGGAAGTCAAGAAACACCTGGAGTAACAGGCAAATTTGGCCTTGGAATATGGAATGAATCAGGGCAAAGACTAATAGAGTTTTGCCAAGAGAATGCACTGGTCATAACAAACACCCTCTTCCAACAACACAGAGGACGACTCTACACATGGACATCACCAGATGGTCAACACCGAAATCAGATTGATTATATTTTTGCAGCCAAAGATGGAGAAGCTCTACACAGTCAGCAAAAACAAGACTGGGAGCTAACTGTGGCTCAGACCATGAACTCCTTATTGCCAAATTCAGACTTAAATTGAAGAAAGTGGGGAAAACCATTAGACCATTCAGGTATGACCTAAATCAAATCCCTTATGATTATACAGTGGAAGTGAGAAATAAATTTAAGGAACTAGATCTGACAGAGGGCATGATGAATCATGGACAGAGGTTCATGACATGTACAGGAGACAGGAATCAAGACCATCCCTAAGAAAAAGAAATGCAAAAAAGCGAAATGGCCTTACAAATAGCTGTGAAATAAGAGAAGAGAAAAGCAAAGGAGAAAAGGAAAGATATACCCATTCAAATGCAGAGTTCCAAAGAATAGCAGGAAGAGATAAGAAAGCCTTCCTCAGGGATCAGTGCAAAGAAATAGAGGAAAACAGCAGAATGGGAAAACTAGAGATCTCTTCAAGAAGATGAGAGATACCAAGGGAACATTTCATGCAAAGATGGGTTCAATAAAGGACGGAAATGATAGAGACCTAAAAGAAGAGGAAGATATTAAGAAGAGGTGATAAGAATACACAGAAGAACTGTGCAAAAAAGATTTTCACAACCCAGATAATCACGATGTGGTGATCACTCATCTAGAGCCAGACATCTTGGAATGTGAAGTCAAGTGGGCCTTAGGAAACGTAACTACAAACAAAGCTAGTGGAGGTGATGGAATTACAGCTGAGCTATTTCAAATCCTGAAAGGTGATGCTGTGAAAGTGCTGCACTCAATATGCCAGCAAATTTGGACAACTCAGCAGTGGCCACAGGACTGGAAAAGGTCAGTTTTCATTCCAATCCCAAAGAAAGGCAATGCCAAAGAATGCTCAAACTACCACACAATTGCACTCATCTCACATGCTAGTAAAGTAATGCTCAAAATTCTCCAAGCCAGGCTTCAGCAATACGGGAACCATGAACTTCTAGATGTTCCAGCTGGATTTAAAAAGGCAGAGGAAGCAGAGACAAAATTGCCAACATCCACTGGATCATGGAAAAAGCAAGAGAGTTCCAGAAAACCATCTATTTCTGCTTTATTGACTGTATCAAAGCCTTTTACTGTTTGGATCACAATGAACTGTGGAAAATTCTGAAAGAGATGGGAATACCAGACCACCTGACCTGCCTCTTGAGAAACCTGTATGCAGGTCAGGAAGCAACAGTAAGAACTGGACATGGAACAACAGCCTGGTTCCAAATAGGAAAAGGAGTACATCGAGGCTGTATATTGTCACCCTGCTTATTTAACTTCTATGCAGAGTATATCATGAGAAAGACTGGGCTGGAAGAAGCACAAGCTGGAATCAAAATTGCTGGGAGAAATATCAGTAACCTTAAATATTCAGATGACAGTACCCTTAGGGCAGAAAGTGAAGAGGAACTAAAGAGCCTCTTGATGAAAGTGAAAGAGGAGAGTGAAAAAGTTGGCTTAAAGCTCAACATTCAGAAAATGAAGATCATGGCATCTGGTCCCATCACTTCATGGGAAATAGATGAGAAAACAGTGGAAACAGTGTCAGACTTTATTTTTTGG
>NW_011494880.1:1249099-1277484 GCF_000754665.1 Bison bison bison | reverse complement strand
TCCAAAATCACTGCAGATGGTGACTGCAGCCATGAAATTAAAAGATGCTTACTCCTTGGAAGGAAAGTTATGACCAATCTAGACAGCATATTAAAAAGCAGAGCCATTACTTTGTCAACAAAGGTCCATGTAGTCAAGGCTATGGTTTTTCCAGTGGTCATGTATGGATGTGAGAGTTGGAATATAAAGAAAGCTGAACATCAAAGAGTTGATGCTTTTGAACTGTGGTGTTGGAGAAGACTCTTGAGAGTCCCTTGGACTTCAAGGAGATCCAACCAGTGCATCCTAAAGGAGATCAGTCCTGGATGTTCATTGGTAGGACTGATTTTGAAGCTGAAACTACAATATTTTGGCCACCTGATGAGAAGAACTGACTCATTGGAAAAGATCGTGATGCTGGGAAAGATTGAGGGCAGGAGGAGAAGAGGACGACAGAGGATGAGATGGTTGGATGGCATCACTGACTCAGTGGACATGGGTTTGGGTAGACTCCGGGAGTTAGTAATGGACAGGGAGGCCTGGAGTGCTGTAATTCATAGGGTTGCAAAGAGCTGGACACGACTGTTTGACTGAACTGTTAGTGTAATTCTTTTTTTCCAAATGTGTGTGTGTGCCTGCTAAGTCTCTTCAGTCGTGTTTGACTCTGTGTGATTCTATGGTCTATAGCCTGGCAGGCTCCTCTGTCCATGGAATTCTCCAGACAAGAATACAAGAATGGGTTGCCTGTTCCCTCTTCCAGGTGATCTTCCTGACCCAGGGATCCAACGTGCTTCCCTTACATCTCCTGCATTGGTAGGCAGATTCTTTACTACTAACCACCTGGGAAACCCACTTTTTCCTAACATAAAGTAATTAATCACACTACGCTCTAACTTTCCCAGACATACAAGATCCATACAGTATGAAATGTACTCCAAATAACTGTAGATAATTTAAATTTAATTTTAACCAGTCTGATATGTTGATGAATATGAAAGGCTACAGAAGCTGAGGAGAAAGGCCAAATCTTGCTGGGTGGGTTTGTGGTTATGGAGCTCACTGGTAATCATAAATGTAGATGTATACCTGGTATTTTTCTGTAGGTAAGTATGGCCGTGTAAATATCAGAAAAATATTCAGACTACTTCTGCCAGAAGAGCTCTGTATCTGGTGAAATTGAATATGTGAGGGAGAGGGACCATCTGCCTGACCTTTACTGTTTATTAAGTCACACCAATATAAAAGACCATTTGAAAGATAAGGTGATCTAGTGGTATCCCTTGCAGTGAGAATCTGTTAAAATCTAGACGTATATATATATTTTTAAAATGGGACACACTTTAGAATGTTAAATGCTAGAGGAATTTTAGATGCCAACTCAGAAGCTTACAAAATAATCCCTCCATCCCTGTGATAGCATTATGAAGTATATCTAACTTCCATAAAAATTCTACTAAGAAGGGCATGGACTAAAGTCATTTGTGGCAACAAAGGATGATTTTCGCAAGGGATATACCAGGGAGATTAAAGTTTAGTACAAGGAAAATAAATGTGACTACAGAACCAATAATGACATTCACAAACAGGAACAGAGTCATGCTGTTTGTCAATCACTGCAAAACCAAGGGAAACAAAGGCATGGGAAAGAGTCAGGAGGGAGTCAAGAGTTCACCTTAGATAAACAGTGGCTTATTCAAAGTGTCCTGTGAACAGAGCTGACATTTGGTTCACTAAAGCTTAAAAGTGCAGGCCAGGGGCCAGGCACCTGTGTACATATGAAAAGGCATAGCTATAAGTTGTCTTTTTTTCACTTGTTTATGCGCTTGGGCAATTTCAAGAGCCAGAATTTTTTTTCACCTATGAGTTCTCCTTATCAGCTGCTCCCTGATGCCAGAATTTTCTCCAAGAGTGTGATTTCATTTTTATTACAACTTGTGAACGCTGTTCAAATGCAGCCAAAGTTTTGAGCTCTTTTAAATGCTACTCTTTGACAAAGAATGCTTAAACATTTACCTAAATGAGTACATGCTAAGGATTTAGATTTTCAGAAGGTTAGAGATGGAAGGGCAGGTTGCCTTCAGAGAGAAGTGGTTGGGAAAGGTCACTCATATTGCTAAGGTGTCTTTGAAAGACCAGGTTTAGATAGGAATAGAATAGGATGAGAGTGAACATATGTTAGGTTAGAAGGGAATAGGTTTATGAGCCTACAGACAATAAAGACATTTGACTATTTTATAATTATTCTGGAAGATGGCATCATTAAAAATTGTCCTTTGTGTATTGTCATTTTCTTAACCCTACAGTTCAGTTCAGTTCAGTCACTCAGTTGTGACCAACTCTTTACGACTCCATGAACTGCAGCACTCCAGGCCTCCCTGTCCATCACAAACTTCTGGAGTTTACTCAAACTCATGTCCATTGAGTCAGTAATGCCATCCAACCATCTCATCCTCTGTCATCCACTTCTCCTCCTGCCCTTAATCTTTCCCAGCATCATGGTCTTTTCAAATGAGTCATTTCTTTGCATCAGGTGGCCAAAGTATTAGCGTTTCAGCTTCAACATCAGTCCTTCCAATGAACACCCAGGACTGATCTCCTTTAGGATGCACTGGTTGGATCTCCTTGCAGTCCAAGGGACTCTCAAGAGTCTTCTCCAACATCACAGTTCAAAAGCACCAATTCTTCAGGGCTCATCTTTCTTTATAGTCCAGCTCTCACATCCATACATGACTACTGGAAAAACCATAGTCTTGACTAGATGGACCTTTGTTGACAAAGTAATGTCTCTGCTTTTTAATATGCTATCTAGATTGGTTATAACTTTCCTTCCAAGGAGTAAGCGTCTTTTAATTTCATGGCTGCAATCACCATCTGCAGTAATTTTGGAGCCCAAAAAAATAGTCAGCCACTATTTTCAATGTGTCCCCATCTATTTGCCATGAAGTGATGGGACCGGATGCCATGATCTTAGTTTTCTGAATGTTGAGCTCTTAACCCTTCGGATTGCTAAAAAGCACCTATCCTGAGATAAGCATCATTTCATTCTAAATTAGGCAAATAAATGCCAACTATTTATATTACTGTGTCTTGATGTGTAATTTAGGTGTATGGAGGATTTGTAGGGCATCTTAGAGAAACAACTGAGATAATTGAATGTCTGGGAAATTGATTTTTTTATGTAGGGTAAAGGACTTAAATCTTTTGGTTTGTGTTAAATAGGACCACATAGGATCACGGATTATTGTAAATATTAGAAATTATATTGCACAAAATTAAAGTGGTGGCATGTACCTCTTCTCCATATATATCACCCTACTTAAAGTCTGAAGCTTACTTTTGATATTTTTCTAGAGCCATCATTGTAGGCTTTATTTCCTTTCTTCAGGAAGAATTTGTAATACAATAGAGCTTATAATGAGGTGGCAGGGATTGAAATTAGACAATACAAAATACATTTCATATCTTTTAATGTGAAAATTCATTTGCATCTATGAACATTTAATAACACTATTGGATGGAAATGAAAGGATATGCAGATCCTACTTGAATCCCCTTATCATGTGCATTGTCCTGATTTTCCTTTGTATTTGAGTGAATCTACTCTTTTCCACAATTATTTGATGATTTTAGCCACAATTACAACCAACTAATCATAACACTGCTTCTTTACTATCAGGCATGACTCATTTCCTTGCAGAAAAACTTACTTAATTTCACTGCAGTTTTTTCCCTAGCTCTATTGAAACCATCCTAAAAATTCAAAATTTCAAATCCTAAAAGATGATGCTGTGAAAGAGCTACACTCAATATGCCAGCAAATTTGGAAAACTCAGCAGTGGCCACAGGACTGGAAAAGGTCAGTTTTCATTCCAATTCCAAAGAAAGGCAATGCCAAAGAATGCTCAAACTACCGCACAATTGCACTCATCTCACACACTAGTAAAGTAATGCTCAAAATTCTCCAAGCCAGGCTTCAGCAGTAAGCGAACCATGAACTTCTAGATGTTCAAGCTGGTTTTTAAAAAGCAGAGACATTACTTTGTCAACAAAGGTCCGTCTAGTCAAAACTATGGTTTTTCCAGTAGTCATGTATGGATGTGAGAGTTGGACTATAAAGACAGATGAGCGCTGAAGAATCGATGCTTTTGAAGTGTGGTGTTGGAGAAGACTCTTGAGAGTCCCTTGGACTGCAAGGCGATCCAACCAGTCCATCCTAAAGGAGATCAGTCCTGGGTGTTCATTGGAAGGACTGATGTTGAAGCTGAAACTCCAGTACTTTGGCTATCTGATGCAAAGAGCTGACTCATTTGAAAAGACCATGATGCTGGGAAAGATTGAGGGCAGGAGGAGAAGGGGATGATAGAGGATGAGATGGTTGGATGGCATGATCGACTCGATGGACATAGGTTTCGGTGGACTCCAGGAGTTAGTAATGGACAGGGAGGCCTGGCGTGCTGAATTCATGGGGTCGCAAAGAGCCGGACATGACGCAGTGACTGAACTGAACTGAACCCCTGTGTTCAGGCTTTGTTACTGGATGATTTAGAGGTCTGGCATCTGGGCTACAATAACTTAACTGTATCAATTCTTTTAGATATTATGATTTTAGAGACAACAAATTTTTAAAGGGTTGAGATTATTATGCAGCTATTTTTTCAACAGCTGAAAGTTTGTCCTAAAGTGGTTAAGTGGCTAATGTCCTGAAGCTAACAGTTGTTATAGCCGGGACCCTGACTTAGGATGCAGTGTTTCTGTTAACTAGTACTCTGTGAATCATCCTTAACTACTTCCTGAAGTCAAAATTCTACTGATGTCAAAGTTTGTGTTTTATTTGGCCCCAACGAATCAAAACTTCAAAACTTTTTCTTAGCTTTTGAATTTTCCAGGCTACTGGTAACCTGTATCATCACACTAGCAGCCAGTCCATGCTTCCTGCCATCACCTTTCCACAAGCCAAGGGACATGGTTCCAGGGTCCTCTGTCTTCAGTTTTCCTTCCTCTCTTTGTAAGTAGTCCCAGGTGAGTTTTTAAATATGTTAACCTATTCCTCATTTTTTTAAAAAATGAAAGTCTTGTTTTTAGTATGTTTTGCTATGTTTCTTTTAATTGAAGTATAACGGATATATTATAGAAGTTACAGGTGTATTGTGATTTATGCTTTAAAAAATATTATATTAACTGTATTCCCTGTGTTGCAAGATATAACCTTGTAGCTTATTTTATACATAAAAGTTTGTACCCCTTAATCTACTCCTTAAGTTCCTTTCTTTCTGCTTCATGTAGGGCCAATTCTGTTTGTAGGATCTCAGCCTTTTTCATTTTCTTTCTCTTGATTTTCAGATTCAAACCGACTTCACTAGAATCTGACTTATAAGGATATATATATTTAAACATACAGAGTTATGAATTTGCCAAAGGTTTTATTCATTGCTCAAATACCTTCCTTCCCATGTCTGAGTAGGGTGATTTAACAAGGAGTTATTCTCTCATCAACTTGATATCTAACTCCAATCTGAATTCTGTCTATTGCCTCTGGGGCCTCCCCAAGAGGTTTCTTTGTTCTAATATTTGGAACCTTTGAATGTTAACTTATTTGGCAAAAAAGAAAAAAAAAAAAAAAAAAGCATCTTTGAGAGATGTGATTAAGTTTAGAGTTCAAAAATGGAGAGATTATACTGTATTACCTGGGTGGGCCCTGAATGCAATCTTTAGTTGTGTCCGGCTCTTTGTGATCCCATGGACTGTTGCCTGCGAAGCGCCTCTGTCCCTTGACTTTTCCAGGCAAGAATACTGGAGTGAGTTGACATTTCCTCCTCCAGGGGGACTTCCTGAGCCAGGGACTGAACTTGGGTTTCCTGTGTCTCCTGCATTGGCAGGCAGATTCTTTGCCACTGAGCCACCTGGGAAGCCCCAAATGCAATCACATATACCTTTTAAAGGTAAGATTTGAAAACATACATGGGAGAAAATACTGTAAAAAATAATCAGACAGAGGCTTGATGCTTTATTCCCTGAAGATTAGAATGATGCAGCCACAAGTTATGAGATGCTAATAGCTATAGAAAGAAACTGGGAGGGTCACAGCTCCCCAAAAGCATATCAAGGGACCATTGACCCTGTGACATATTAATTTCAGCCCAGTCAACTTGATTTTGGACCTCCTGAAATGTGAGGGAATGAATTATTTATTTATTACAAAGCCACCAACTTTGTAATTTGTTGCAATAACCAAAAGAAACTAGCACACTTATGCTTAATTTCATGTTAGTTTGTATTATTTTATAATTTCCAGTAAAGTTCTAACTCTGTTTCCTTGGTATGCTTTCTCATTCTGCCTCTGATACATTTCAGCTGTGTAATCTTGGCAAATCATTTATCTTCTCTGTTATTCAGTTGCCTAACATTTAAATGGGGATAATAATTGTATATACTTGCAGGGTTTTTATAAGGGCTTAATAAACTTATATTGTTGGGAGCTTAGAACAGTGTCTAGAACTGCGAAGTACTATGTAAATTGATGGTAGATAAATGTTTAAAAAGTAGGTGAAACATTTTAGGGGAAGGTAAATGGGGAGATAGCCATGGAATGATGCTTGTCTCCTCTTTATGTTTTGTTGAAAGTTTTACTTTTGTTTTAAGTTCAAAGGATTTGTTAACTAAAGAAACCACTCATCACACATAATAAGCAATTTTAATATTTAATAGAGGATTATTGGACTTAATTTAAATACACAGTCATTACAAGTAAAGAAACAGATGCAATAGAGAAAAGTAACAGCACATACATCACCAAATGGAGCTGAATGACATACAGAATTAAATAGCATTGGGAAGTCCCTTGTTCACAGCAATCTGGAGCCCTAGTTGGGAAACTGCTGGAGTCCAACTCCAGCAACCAGGGATTCAACCTGAAGAGATGACTGTGTCGGCCAATGAGACAGCCTCTCAGTTTTCTATGGACTGCCTGTTTATTTCAAGTTTAAGATTCTCTTTTATACTTTTACAAAAACATTCGGCCAGAGCTTTGACATTTTCAGTTCCCCCTCTCCCAGATTTATTATCTCCATAAATCATTGTTGCTTTTCAAACAGAGTTCCTGCTTCAGTGATTCTCTTGGAATCAGCCTTATCATCTATTATCTACTTCCTCTAATGTGTCCTATAGTTAACTTGTGATTACATTGTAACTCATGCTACATTCCTCAGTTTACTACTTATCTTCCTAAATCCTGTTTGCCTGTAATATCCTGAGCTCGATATCTCTTAAAAAAGCTTCTAGCTATAGCGTCTCTAAAAATTCCTAACTTCTATAAGCTATAGTAAAATATGCTAACTTTACAACATTCCTTAAATCTTTAACTTCTAACTATTTTAATTATTTCTAAGCCTAAATTCAATAAACTCCTTTGCCATAAACATTCTCCTCACAAATAGGCTTCAGATATCAATCCCTCCCACGGCCTCAAGCTATGGCCTATGTGCTCATCCTGGATCACTCTTTTGTGAAAGTCCTTGAACAAATGTCAATGATCAACTTTATGAATTATTTTCTGAGCAATGCTGCAGAAGGCTTTGTGCCTTCTCATGCTCTTCTCAAGACCAATAAGCACCTTAATATTCCTTTTCAGTCAACTCAGCTGAGGAGAGGAAAAGACAAGTCAGAATTACAAGGCCTAACTCCTTCATCCCGGGATCCGTGCCTGCGGAATGAGGAGAGGGGGCTGGGGACCATGCCTCCATTTTGTCAGTAATGCCTAACACGGCTCCCGACAGGAAAGGGTCCCAGGCAGTGCATCCATCCCATGGGTGAGACTTTGGATTGCAATTTCAAGAGCTCCCACTTATTACCCCAGGCCACAAAGTGTTGTCTTTACCAGATAGTGCACAAAAATGCAGCTCTGGTTTTACTTTAATCTTTTTAAAATACTGTGTTTCACTCTGTAAGTCAAAGGATTTCATTAGACCCCTGGGGGATTGGCCAGACCCTCAGGGACTCAAATTTCAAGACCTATTCCCTTTCTTATCTAAAGTACCACTTGATTTGCTGTGCTTACAGATAGGCATGGAATCCAGACAGTGTCCAGACAGGTCAGAAGTAAGTCAGGTCTCCTACTTCTGAAGCCTGAACAAGACTTCCTCCATTTTAATTTCCTTAACAAAATCCTTTCTGTTTACTTTCAGAAGAAACAAATTGGAAACACAAAATAAAAAAATTCTTTTTTTGTTGTATTTTTTATATAGGGTTTATTCAAAAGAAAAGCACATATTGCCATCAGATGTTTAAATCTCTGACAATTATTATTTACATAGTTAAGAAGTAACCTTTTAAAATTGTGAATTGGAAAAAAAAAACCATAAATATAATTTCTATATAAATTAAATCCAATGAAAAAAATCACAAACAAACCTGTATGGTGAGACTGATTATTTAAATGTTTTTTATTGAAATATATTTTTAATGTAACAGAATGGTAGTTTTTGAAAAGAAAATAAATTTTTTTAGCTTTCAGTGATTCTTGTTCCAATTATTCCTGAAAAAGAAAGATAACATATTAGTTTTGTATAAAAAGTATCAAATGGCTATAGAAAATTCCTCTTATTGCATTATGATTTTAACAGTAAGGGACTATATTGAATGGTTATCTATAAATCCATGCTACTATTAGAAGTTACATTTAAGAGATTCAAGTTTGTTTTCCTCTATCTTCTTATAGCTATTATGCATTCTCATAACAATTTTAAAATGCAATGTTAATTCAATGTTATGATTTATTTGCATGCATGCATATATTACATAGAGTATTTTGTGTGGGAGTGTTGGGATCAGATCACCAATCTCCTGATACTGAATGACTTGAAGTAGAATTCCTTCTCTGTCTTAAAATACTTTTGTAGAAAAGTAGTACTCTTTCTTTTACCTGTTATGAATTGTCATTAATATAGTAAGGAAAGAAATATAAATATTTATTGAAAATATGAAAGTATTAAATTTGTATTAAACCAATACAATATTGTAAAGTAATTAACCTCCAACTAAAATAAATAAATTTATATTTAAAAAATAAATAAAATAAAAAAAATTTTGGAATATCTTGAACTAATTCACTAATAAATACTCTTTTATCTTATATAATAGTAAAATAAAAACCTCAAAGAATATGACAGTAGAAAAGGTTTAACTCAATATTTAAGCCTTAAATTTGTTTTGTAATAGCTTCTGTTAAGAGGCATCATCAACAATAGTAAAAGCTATCAAATTAGGTCTTCAATTCTACTGTAAGCACTGATGTCATCTTAGCAGAAATCCTGATGTGGTTAACAGTCAAATAAAGCCTTGCCATTTTCCTGTCTAGCGAATATTTATAACAGTCAAATTAGAAAAGATTTATGAAAGGATAAAAGAATGAGGTCACAATAAAGGATAGAAATGGTATGGACATAACAGAAGCAGAAAATATTAAGAAGCAGTGGCAAGAATACTCAGAAGAACTATACAAAAAAGACTATAATGACCCAGATAACCATAATGGTGTGATCACTCACCAAGAGCCAGACACGTGGAGTGTGAAGTCAAGTGGGCCTTAGGAAGCATCATTACAAACAAAACTAGTGGAGGTGATGGAATTCCAGCTGAGCTATTTTAAGTCCTAAAAGATGATGCTGTGAAAGTGCTGCACTCAATATGCCAGCAAATTTGGAAAACTCAGCAGTGGCCACAAGACTGGAAAACGTCAGTTTTCATTCCAATCCTAAAGAAAGGCAATGCCAAAGAATGCTCAAATTACCACGTAATTGCACTCATCTGATACTCTAGCAAAGTAATACTGAAACTTCTCCAAGTTAGGCTTCAACAGTACATGAACTGGGAAGTTTCAGATGTTCAAGCTGGATTTAGAAAACGCAGAGGAACCAGAGGTCAAATTGAAAACATGTGCTGGATCATCGAAAAAGCAAGAGATTTCCAGAAAAACATCTATTTCTGCTTTATTGAATATGCCAAAGCCTTTGACTGTGTGGATCACCACAAACTGTGGAAATTCTGAAAGAGATGGGTATACCAGACCACCTTACCTGCCTTCTGAGAAATCTGTATGCAGGTCAAGAAGCAACAGTTAGAACTGGACATGGAACAGCAGACTGGTTCCAAATTGGGAAAGGAGTATGTCAAGGCTGTATATTGTCACTCTGCTTATTTAACTTATATGCAGAGTACATCATGCAAAATGCTGGGCTGGATGAAGCACAAGCTGGAATCAAGATTTCCAGGAGAAATATCAATAACCTCAGATATGCAGATGACACCACTCGTATGGCAGAAAGTGAAGAACTAAGGAGCCTTGTGATGAAAGTGAAAAAGGAGAGTGAAAAAGCTGGCTTAAAACTCAAAATTCAAAAAACTAAGATCATGACATCCAGTCCCATCACTTGATGGCAAATAGATGGGGAAACAATGGACACAGTGACAGACTTTATTTTCTTAGGCTCCAAAATCACTGCAGATGTTGATTTCAGCCATGAAGTTAAAAGGTGCTTGCTCCTTGGAAGAAAATTTATGACAAACCTAGACAGCATATTAAAAGGCAGAGAAATTACTTTGCTGACAAAGGTCCATCTAGTCAAAGTTATGATTTTTCCAATAGCCATGTATGGATGTGAGAGTAAGACCATAAAAAAGCTGAGTTGCTGAAGAATTGATGCTTTTAAACCGTTGTGTTGGAGCAGACACTTGAGCGTCCTTTGGACTGCAAGGAGATCCAACCAGTCCATCCTAAAGGAGACCAGTCCTGAGTGTTCATTGAAAGGACTGATGTTGAAGCTGATACTCCAATACTTTGGCCTCCTGATGCGAAGAGCTGACTCATTTGAAAAGACCCTAATGCTGGGAAGGAGCCTGGAAAAATCCCATGGACAGAGGAGCCTGGTAGGTTGCAGTCCATGGGGTCGCTAGGAGTTGGACATGACTGAGCGACTTCACCTTCACTTTTCACTTTCATGCATTGGAGAAGGAAATGGCAACCCACTCCAGTGTTCTTTCCTGGAGAATCCCAGGGACGGGGAGCCTGGTGGGCTGCTGTTTATGGGGTCGCACAGAGTCAGACAAGACTGAAGTGACTTAGCATAGCATAGCATGCTTATAACAGCGTTATTTACAATAGCCAAGATATGGAAGCAAGGTACATGTCCATCAATAGATGAATAAATAAGGAAGGTGTGATTACCTGTATGTATATACACAATGGAATATTAGTCAGCCATGGACTGTAGCCCACCAGGGTCCTCTGTCCATGGAATTCTCCAGGTAAGAATACTGGCGTGGATAACCATTCCCTTCTCTAGGGGATCCTCCCATTCCAGGGAGTGAACATGGATCTCCTACATTGCAGGCACATTCTTCACCATCTGAGCCACCAGAGAAACCCCATATATATTGGTAGCTCGGTCATGTCTGACTCTTTGCGACCCCACAGACTGTAGCCTGTTGGCTTTTCTGTCTATGGGATTCTCCAGGCAAAAATACTGGAGTGGATTGCCATTCCCTCCATATATATACAAATATATACAAATACTAGTCAGCTATAACAAAGAACGAACTTTTGCCATTTGCAACAATGTGAATGGACCTACGAGTATTATGCTTAGTGAAATAAGTCAGACAGAGAAAGACAAAGTCTCTGTGTTATCAACTTATGTGGAATCTAAAAATTAAAACAAAATACTGTATATAACAAAACAAAAAAAGACAATTATGGAGCACAAACTAGTGGTTATTGGTGGGGAGAAGGAAGGTGGGAGGGAGAAGATAGGGGTATGGGATTAGGAGATACCAACTACTATGTATAAAATAGATAAGCAACAAGAATATACTGTACCACACAGGGCAGTATAGTCAATGTTTTGTAATAACTTTACATGGAATATAATCTTTAAAAATATCAAATCACAATGATGTATACCTAAAACTAATATAATATTGTAAATCAACTATAAGTCAATATAAATAAATAAATAGGTTATCCTGAGATATGATGATACCACCTCAGGTCAGGTCAAGAGCCATCTGAAAAGATGAAATGAAAAAGTATCTAGTGCTCAAAATGGCACAATATCTGGCAGGAAAAAACATTTTTATCACACATGCGTGCTAAGTCACTTCAGTTGTGTCTGACTCTTTGCAACCCTATGGATTGTAGCCTGTCAGACTCCCTGTCCATGAGATTCTTCAGGCAAGAATACTGGAGTGGGTTGCCATGCCCTCCTCCAGGGGATCTTCCTGACCCAGGGGTGGAACCTGCATCTCTTATGTCTCCTGCATTGGCAGGCAGGTTCTTTACCACTGGAACCACCTGGGAAGCCCTTGATCACACAGCCAGAGTAAAAAAGCTTAGTTTTCACAGGTCATATGGCTGAGCACTCAGAATGATTTGATCTCTGCAATGGGAAAAATTATCCTTAGATCAAAATGTTTCTCCATTCCTGTTTACTAAAGGCGAAAATCACACCAACCTAACGATATCCTAGAATAAATTCTTTCCCTCAATATCAGAAGCAAGGCAAGGCTGTCCATCTAATAAGTTTTATTGAATATTGAACTAAGCAATTTAAGCCAGTATTGTATGCAATATGTAACTGGATATAAATAAATGGTATAAATGGTATTCAGCTTGGAAGTTAAAATGTTCATCAACAAATGAATGGGTAAAAATTATGATATATCCATATAATGTAACATAACTTTGCAAAAAAAGAGACTGAACTATTGATATGCATAACTACATGGATAAATCTCAGAATAATTATGCTTAGTGACAGAATCCAGGCACAAAAGAGTATATACAGTATGATTCTGCTTATACAGCATCCCGGAAATTGCAAACCAATCTGTACTAACAGAAAATACATCAAGAACAAGAAAAAGGGGAGTGTGGGAATATTTAAAACAAACAAACAACAACAACAACAACAAAAACAGTAGGATACTTCCGGCTATTGTGAATATAGTCTTATCTTGGTGTTTTTTTTCATTGCTGTTCTTCACTCACTAAGTTGTATCGGACTCTTTGCAACCGCTTGAACTGCAGCAAGCTAGTCTTTCCCTGTCCTTTACTCTCTCTGAGTTTGTTCAAGCTCATGTCCATTGAGTCAGCAATGCCAACAAACCATGGGTGTGTATATACATGCCCAAACTTATCGAAGTATACGTTTTTAGTATTGGTAGTTTTTTTAATATCCTATCTCAAAAAAGCTGTTCAAAATATCTCAGTGGATATATGTTTGTTTATAGAGAGACTGTTTCTTTCCTGCTACTATAAATCTCATGCATCACAGGACTAAGACTGAGGCCACTTACCCGGTCAAAAGAAATAGAGGACTGAGGTTCTGGGGCAGCGAGGGCATCTGCTGCAGGCTCGGCTTCATCAGGCTCTGTGATAGTAAGTGGTTGGACATCTGGGACAGTATGTGGGGGTGTAGTAGGTGGGACAAGAATCTCAACTATATATGTATTTGCAGAAGGTGCCGCTTCATTAGGTGAGTATAAAGGTCCTATAGGTCTACTTGAGACAGGAACAAGGCAGAAAACCCCAGTAGGAGGAAGTTGACCGGAAAAAGGAGATATGGGAAGACCAGCAATACTGTAGAGGGGAGCTCCAAGAGCAGTGAAAACCAGGGGATTTGAGGGTACTGCAGGGTCATTGGGGAGGTTAGTCTTTGTAAGATAGACAGGAGGAGTGAAATCTCTGTCTGGCATGGGACAAGGAATACTTGCAGATGGGTTAACTGGACAAGGAATACTTGCAGATGGGGTAACTGGGTAAGAAATACTTGCAGATGGGTTAAATGGATAAGGAATACTTGCAGATGGGATAACTGGGTAAGAAATACTTGCAGATGGGTTAAGTGGGTAAGGACTGCCTATGTTGTCACTGTAATCCTAAAGGAGAGCAAAGTAGTCAATTAAAGATGATTACCTCCATCCTATCTCTATATTACTTATGACTGTGATGACATTTAATAAGTAAAGATTATATTATATAATCTTTTGGGCTTATCACAAAATCCCCAGGGACTAAAGACTTTGCAATATAACTTCTCAATGAATGTAGATTGTTCCTCAATGGTTTGGGATACTTTGGCTTTCTTGATGGATTTTCAAAAACTTTTTAAAAGAATCAAATGAGTGGCTACTTTGTGCTGTCCATGTGCCACGTGTCCACGTGGATAGAACAGACAAGGTTTTTTTGCTTGTGCCAGGGTTGCTATCTCCCAGGTAGGAAGCTTCTTCATTAAAATTTAATATTGTGTATAATATTCTTTCCAATTTTAGGGTCCATTCCTGAATTACTGAGTTAAAATACTTGCTCCTGGATCATGAAGGTAAGATGCATGATACACAAGCAATAGACATTCAGAGTGTTCACAGAGACTGACACATAACAATGATTCATATTGTGATCAGGGAGTTCTAATTCTTATGATTAAAATCTTAATTCTTGTAAGAAATTAAAAGTAGTATCCCATATTGTTTTCATTTTTAAAATTATTTTCTATTCCTTTGCCATATGTCTAATGGTATTTGGTTAAAACTGTACACATCTGGATCATATGTCTTGGCTTTTCCTTGATAGATTGTTGTGTTGATCTACTGCGTACTTGTGGGTAGATATTATTGTTATTTTCTTAACACTCTCCTGTCATCAGAATTAAGGCAAAAATGACAAAGAACTAAACAAAAATTCTAATGGCAGTAAACTGATGAATGTCTTGGTGTGCTACATAGGGATACTTTGAGTATTTGCTGCACAGAAGTCACCTAACAATTTGGGACATACTCCTCCTGCTACTAATTCCTAGATCATGCTTTCTTCTGCTATGCTTTCATATAGGCAAAATCTTCTCAGATTCATCACTTATTTTGTTGAAGTAAACTCAGTACAATATTGTTATAAAATCTTGTCAAAGCGTGAGAAGGAAACCTGGGCATAGAAAAACTTATATCCACTATAAAGGGGATATACTTGCTTAATGCTTTTGTTCATTGAAAAGAAATAAAATTCTTACAGTAAATATGTCGAGCACAAATATATTTATACTTAATAAACATTTTTCTATCAAATATGAGTTTAATAGGATTGATATTTTAACAGCAATATTAGTCACAAAATTGCATACAAAAAATCAGAGAGTTTTAAAATGTAAAATATACTTCAAGGTAGAAACAAATACATTTCTGTGCATGTTAGTCACTCAGTCATGTACAACTCTTTGCAATTCCATGGACTGTAGCCCGCCAGGCTCCTTTGTCCATGGATTTCTCTAGGCAAGAATACTGGAGTGGGTTTCCCTTTCCTCCGAAATACATTTATACATAGATGAAAAAAAAAAAGTTTTACCTCATCAATAAAGTGGAAGCATTTCTAAAACAAAGGAAAAAGTTAATTCACTATGGTTATTCATTATGGAGCTCCAGAGAGATAAGAAAGGAGAGATAATAAAGACTTTTTAAGTGAAAAATTCAAATAAATACAGGAAAACAGCAGAATGGGAAAGACTAGAGATCTCTTCAAGAAAGTTGGAGATATCAAGGGAACATTTCATGCAAATATGGGCACAATAAAGGACAGAAGCAGCAAGGACCTAAGAGAAGCTGAAGAGATTAAGAAGAGGTGGCAAGAATACACAGAAAACTATACAAAAAAGGTCTTCATGACCTTGATAACCATGATGGTGTGATCACTTACCTAAAGCCAGACGTGCCGAAGTGTGAAGTCAAGGGCGCCTTAGGAAGAATTAGTAAGAACAAAGGTAGAGGAGGTGATGGAATTCCAGCTGAGCTAGTTCAAGTCCTAAAAGATGATGCTGTGAAAGTGCTGCACTCAATATGCCAGCAAATTTGAAAGGCTCAGCAGTGGCCACAGGATTGGAAAAGGTGTTTTCATTCCAATACCAAAGAAAGGCAATGCCAGAGAATGTTCAAACTACTATACAATTGTGCTTATTTCACATCCTAGCAAGATAATGCTCAAAATCCTTCAAGCTAAGCTTCAACAGTATGTGAACTAAGAACTTTTATTTTTTTTATTTTTTTATTTTTTGGAATCATTGTATTAAAGATTTTACTTCAAATCGAGACATGTACCAGACAGAGGTAAAGAACTGTATATGCATGAAGTCAAATCCAGAGGAATTACAAATTTTCGTTCATCCCGAAGATTTTGTCTGGGTATTCCTTGCTTAGTTGTCGTCGTGCAGCTACAGTTGATGCATATATGACGTATCCCCAGGAGAGCAATACGACCGCGAGGAGCAACGCGGAATAAATCCGGTCTAGGGTGCGGCGACTCACTGGCTTCATGGTAAGGCGGTGGCGGTGGTCCGCGAGCACGGGCGGAAGCCGCAGGCCCTACAGTAACCTCCGGGGCGGTGGCTGCCGGGCGGCGGCAGCCATCTTTCAGCCGGGCGCGAGCGCCCGCCCACTCGCCTCCACGCCTGAACTAAGAACTTTTAGATGTACAAGCTGGATTTAGAAAAAGTACAAGAACTGGAGATCAAATTGCCAACATCTTCTGGATCATAGAAAAAGCAAGGCAATTCCAAAATAATGTCTGCTTTTGCTTCATTGACTATGCTAAAGCTTTTGACTGTGTGGAGCAGAGCAAACTGTGGAAAATTCCTAAAGAGAGGGCAATACCAGACCACCTTACCTGTCTCCTGAGAAACTTTTAGGCAGATCAAGAAGCAACAGTTAGAACTGAGCATGGAACAGTGGACTGATTCAAAATTGGAAAAGGAGTATATCAAGGCTGTATATTGTCACCCTGCTTATTTACCTTTATGCAGATTGGAGTTGCTCAGTCGTGTCCGACTCTGCGACCCCATGGACTGTAGCCTACCAGGCCCCTCTCTCCATGGGATTTTCCAGGCAATAGTACTGGAGTGTGTTTCCTTCTCCAGGGGATCTTCCGGACCCAGGTATTGAATCCAGGTCTCCTGCATTGTAGACAGACGCTTTACCGTCTGAGCCACCAGGGAAGACATATGAAATGCCAGGATGGATGAAGCACAAGCTGGAATCAAGATTGCTGGGAGAAATATCAACAACTTCAGATGTGCATATGATGCCACTATGACAGCAGAAAGCAAGGAGGAACTAAAGAGCCTCTTGATTAATATAAAAGAGAAGAGAGAAAAAGTTGGCTTAAAGCACAACATTGAAAAAACTAAGATCATGGCATCTGGTCCCGTCTGTTCATGGCAGATAGGCAGGGAAACAATAGAAACCATGACAGACTTTATTTTCTTGGGCTACAAAATCACTGGAAAGTGACTGTAGTCACAAAATTAATAGATGCTTGCTTCTTGGAAGAAAAGCTATGACCAACCTAGATAGCATATTAGAAAGCAGAGACATCACTTTGCCGACAAAGGTCCGTATAGTAAAAGCTATGGTTTTTCCAGTATTCATGTATGGATGGGAGAGTTGGACCATAAAGAAGGGTGAGAGTTGGAGAACTGATACTTTTGAATTGTGGTGTTGGAGAAGACTCTTGAGAGTTTCCTGGACTGCAAGTCGATCCAATCAGTTAATCCTAAAGAAATTAACCCTGAATATTTACTGGAAGAACTGATGCTGAAACTGAAGCTCCAATGCTTTGGCCGCCTAATGCAAAGAACCAACTCATTGAAAAAGACCCTGATGCTGGAAAAGATTGAAGGCAGGAGGAGAAGGGGCTAACACAGGATGAGATGGTTGGATGCCATCACCAACTCAATGGACATGAGTTTGAGCAAACTCTGGGAGATAGTGAGAGAAGCTGGAGTGCTGCAGTCCATGGGGTCATAGAGTCAGACATAGTGACTGAAAAACAACAACTACATCAGACCTCCAGCAATGGGACTTCACTTCCAGAGGAAGCCTAATCCAGTTTTGTATAATTTGAAAATGTAAACTATTAAGATCATCTGCCTGGAATTCTGGTTCCCTATAATTTTATTCTCCGCCAACCCACTGCCTTTCTGAATTCACTTCTTTTCCTTACTGCTTATTCATTTTCAGATTACACAACTTTTATTATTTTGGCATCTGAAAATTTCTTTTGAAAAGTTTGGTACAGTAAACTGCATACTCATTAACATGTCTATGCATCATTATCAACACTATAACTACAATATACAATTGTAGAATAGCTGTCTACACTTATTTGATGATTATACTATTGCTGCAATTTTAAAAGTCCATTTACTTACCCTTGCAAAAGAAACATACATGAGGCAGGCCCAAAGGAGAAACTTCATGTTGGTTGACCCTACGAACATTAATGTTATAAATTGATTGTTTCAGAAAACATACAATATATTTCATATTTTTCTTCTTTAGAATAATAAAAGTATCTATGGCTTTATTCGTCTGACAGAATGGGAAAGACTAGAGAGCTCTTCAAGAAAATTAGAGATACCAAGGGAACACTTCATGCAAAGACGGGCTCGATAAACGACAGAAATGGTATGGACCTAACAGAAGCAGAAGATATTAAGAAGAGGTGGCAAGAATACACAGGAGAACTGTATAAAAAATATCTTCATGACCCAGATAATCACGATGGTGTGATCACTCATCTAGAGCCAGACATCCTGGAATGTGAAGTCAGGTGGGTGTTAGAAAGCATCACTATGAGCAAAGCTAGTGGAGGTGATGGAATTCCAGTTGAGCTATTTCAAATCCTGAAAGATGATGCTGTGAAAGTGCTGCACTCAATATGCCAGCAAATTTGGAAAACTCAGCAGTGGCCACAGGACTGGAAAAGGTCAGTTTTCATTCCAATCCCAAAGAGAGGCAATGCCAAAGAATGCTCAAACTACCGCACAATTGCACTCATCTCACACACTAGTAAAGTAATGCTCAAAATTCTCCAAGCCAGGCTTCAGCAATACGTGAAGTGTGAACTTCCAGATGTTCAAGCTAGTTTTAGAAAAGACAGAGGAACCAGAGATAAAATTGCCAACATCCACTAGATCATGGAAAAAGCAAGAGAGTTCCAGAAAAACATCTATCTCTGCTTTATTGACTAAGTCAAAGCCTTTGACTGTGTGGATCACAATAAACTGTGGAAAATTCTGAAAGAGATGGGAATACCAGACCACCTGACCTGCCTCTTGAGAAACCTATATGCAAGTCAGGAAGCAACAGTTAGAACTGGACATGGAACAACAGAATGGTTCCAAATAGAAAAGGAGTATGTCGAGGCTGTATATTGTCACCCTGCTTATTTAACTTCTATGCAGAGTATATCATGAGAAACACGGGGCTGGAAGAAGCACAAGCTGGAATCAAGATTGCTGGCAGAAATATCAATAACCTCAGATATGCAGATGGTGATTGCAGCCATGAAATTAAAAGATGCTTACTCCTTCGAAGGAAAATTATGACCAACCTAGATGGCATATTCAAAAGCAGAGACATTACTTTGCCAACGAAGGTCCGTCTAGTTAAGGCTGTGGTTTTTCCAGCGGTCATGTATGGATGTGAGAGTTGGACTGTGAAGAAGGCTGAGCACCGAAGAATTGATGCTTTTGAACTGTGGTGTTGGAGAAGACTCTTGAGAGTCCCTTGGACTGCAAGGAGATCCAACCAGTCCATCTTAAAGGAGATCAGTCCTGGGTGTTCTTTGGAAGGACTGATGCTAAAGCTGAAACTCCAATACTTTGGCCACCTCATGCGAAGAGTTGAGTCATTGGAAAAGACCCTGATACTGGGAAAGATTGGAGGCAGGAGGAGAAGTGGATGACAGAGGATGAGATGGCTGGATGGCATCACTGACTCGAAGGGCATGGCTTTTGGTGAACTCCGGGAGTTGGTGATGGACAGGGAAGCCTGAAATGCTGCAATTCATGGGGTCGCAAAGAGTTGGACACAACTGAGAGACTGAACTGAACTGAAAACTAAAAAAATAAAAACCTATCAATTCTCTGATTTGATTTTAAGTTACTTGCTTATTTCAGAACCATAAAAATAGCGAAGTTTAAATGTAATTCCAAAACGCACTTTGCAAATATGTATTAGGTGTGTGTGTACTGAATCACAGCAGTCACGTCTGACTCTGTTAGACGCTATGGACCTTGGCCAGCCAGGATCCTCTGTCCATGGGATTCTGTAGGTAAGAATATTGGAGTGGGTTGTCATGCCCTCCTCCAGGGAATCTTCCCAACCCAGGACCCAGGGATCAAATCTGCATTGGCAGGGGGTTTTTTTTTTTACCAGTGCAGCCACCTGGGAAGACCAAATATGCACTACTTATCTGATTTTTTTGCATCACTTGGTAATTGCAGTGAAGGAATCTTATGCTTTATTTCATTTTAAGTATAGAATACAATTGAAAAACAAATTGTTTAAAAATTAACAGTATAGTCTCTCTTCTTATGTTCAGTTCAGTCGCTCAGGTATGTCCAACTCTGCCACCCCATGAACCGCAGCAAGCCAGGCCTCCCTGTGCATTACCAACTCCTGGAGTCCACCCAAACCCATGTCCATTGAGTCGGTGATGCCATCCAACCATCTCATCCTCTGTTGTCCCCTTCTCTTCCTGCCCTCAATCTCTCCTAGCATCAGGGTCTTTTCAAATGAGTCAGTTCCTCACATCAGGTGGCCAAAGTATTGGAGTTCCAGCTTCAGCATCAGTCCTTCCAATGAACACCCAGGACTGATCTCCTTTAGGATGGACTGGTTGGATCTCCTTGCAGTCCAAGGGACTCTCAAGAGTCTTCTCCAACACCACAGTTCAAAAGCATCAATTCTTTGGCACTCAGCTTTCTTCACAGTCCAACTCTCAATCCATAATGACTACTGGAAAAACCATAGCCTTGACTAGACGGACCTTTATTGGCAAAGTAATGTCTCTGCTTTTTAATATGCTGTCTAGGTTGGTCATAACTTTCCTTCCAAGGAGTAAGTGTCTTTTAACTTCATGGCTGCAATCACCATCTGCAGTGATTTTGGAGCCCCCAAAAATAAAGCCAGCCACTGTTTCCACTTTTTCCCCATATATTTGCCATGAAGGGATGGGACTGGATGCCATGATCTTAGTTTTGTGAATGTTGAGCTTTAAGCCAACTTTTTCACTCTCCTCTTTCACTTTCATCAAGAGGCTAATTAGTTCTTCTTCACTTTCTGCCAGAAGGGTGGTGTTATCTGCATATCTGAGGTATTGATATTTCTGCCAGCAATCTTGATTCCAGCTTGTGCTTCCTCCAGCCCAGCGTTTCTCATGATGTACTCTGCATATAAGTTAATTAAGCAATATACAGCCTTGACGTACTCCTTTCTCAATTTGGAACCAGTCTATTGTTCCATGTCCTGTTCTAACTGTTGCTTCCTGATCTGCATACTGGTTTCTCAAGAGGCAGGTCAGGTGGTCTGGTATTCCCATCTCTTTCAGAATTTTCCACAGTTTATTGTGAGTGTTACAAATATTAATTACCTACCAAAATAATTATAATCATTAAAACTTAGAAGAGCCCCTCCATCCTGTGAATTTATTATTGACCACAGTATCTCCAGTTATACATAGTACTGAATAAGAAATGGCAATATGATATTGTTAGGTAGGTAGAATAGGGAAAAGGAATCCAAAATGGCGGTGGCTAAAAGACAAGGAAGGTCAAAGGAAGGTCCGAGGACCAGAGTGAAAACTTCAGGCAGAACAAACAGCACTCCTGGCTAAGCCCAATTTGCATAGGGCAGGCCCAGGTGGAGAAAAAAAACATATAAAAGGAGGAGCCAAAGCACTTTCTCACGGACTCTCTCCCGCGTGCGTGCCCCCGCCCTCCCACCTCACTCTCTCTCTCTCCCTCCCTCTCCACGCACTCCTCCACTCTCTTATTTTCAAGTCTTGGATTCTCCTGCTATCTTCTAAATAAAATGGAGCTGTAACACTGATTTGCCTAAGAGCTGTAACATGGTTTGTCCAAGACCCGAGAGCTGTGACGCACCAAGGGCTTTAATGTCCATTGCTCCAAATCTTTGTTGTGACGAGACAAAGAACCAAGGAACATACACTCGTGTGACAGTATCATACTGGTTGGCAGTGCTCAAGTAATCATCGGAGCAACATGAAGTTATTTAGCTTGATACACTCTTGAGTCATAATATTGGCTGCAGTGTTTATTCAGAGCAAGAGAATCCTTTCTTCAAGTGCATAATATTCTTTCTGTGGAGTCAATTAATACAAATCCCACTACTAAAATCCTCAAAGAAGAAACAAAAAGTGCTCATATACAAGCATAAAATATTTTCCTCATCTTATTCTGAGCTATAACATATGTCTGACATTCAGTAAAGAGAGTTACAAGATACACTGAAAGTCAAGAAAAAATTATGAAGATAAAAAGAAGCCATCAGACCAGAGTCAGTTATATAGATGTTGGAATTCTCCTTCAGGGGATCTTCCCAACCCAGGGATCAAACCCAGGTCTCCCACATTGCACGTGGATTCTTTACCATCTGAGCCGCCAGGGAAGCCCACGTGTAAACTTCATTGACCCTCTATTTCTGACTGTTACACTGAAAATTAGTATTATTAAGTCCATTACTTTGTGAGTCAACAAGTTAGGAAATCTGCAGATTATGTTTGACAGGTGGAAAGAATAGACATGAATAAACATGAGAGTACTCTTCTGTTATGTACAAGCTAATATCCACAAATGCTAGGTGACCAGAATACAGATAGAGCAGAACATATCTTGCTATTTTGTAATAATGGAAATAGGATACTTTATTCGTTGTTATTGACTGCTATGCTCTTGGAAATGTCAAGATGTTTAATTTACAAGAGAAATACTTAACAAAGATATGTCACTAACTATTGTTACCATAAGTATGCAATCCATCTCCAAAGTTTTGTAATGTGTTTTCCTGCTTTCATATGTTTTAAGTCTTTTTCAATTATAGGAGACCCTTTAGGTATCTATCTGTACCCATAATATAAACTTGCATCTAGATAGTGTTTGACAAATCCTTGAAGATTATTTGTTGATTGAAAAAAGCAACTACAATGAATACTGTGTTCCAGTTTAATCTGTGGTAATAAAATATTACCATCAGTCTTCCTTAATGACTCAGTGGTAAAGAATCCACCTGCCCATGCGGGGGACTCAGGTTGGGTTCCTGATCCCGGAAGATGCCTTGGAGAAGGAAATGGGAACCCTCTTCAGTATTCTTGCCTGGGAAATCCCATGATTAGAGAAGTCTGGCAGGCTACAGTCCATGCGGTCAGAAAGAGTCAGACACGACTTAGCGACTAAAACAACAAAACAAATAAAATATTAGGTGTGGAGTATATGGAATATATGGAATTCATTCAAGTGTCAGATAATGTTTTGATTACTGAGGACTTGATGTCTGCTTACACATTGCCACTGATATTGCTTACATTTTAATTTGGAAAGCCAACAAATATAGACAGGGTTTTAGAAGTCAACTGGGTATATCTGTTTAAATTTGGGGAACAGTAATTTAGAGCTGAATTTATCTAAATAATTAGGAGCTGATTTTAATCAGCCGATTGTACGTGGCAATTAAAATGTTTAAAGTGGACAATATGATTTAGGAAAAATATGTTGAAATTGAAAAGAAGTGGCTGTGGCCAGAGGCCTAGAGAGCATTGATATTTGTGTAGGAGAAAGAAATGGTGTATTTCCAGTAAGAAATAGCTAAATAAAGACAATTGTAAGAATCACCAGGACATAAATATCAATAGATCCAAATAGAATGTTGCCCCTGAAGACAACATATTTTTTTTTGCTAAAATTTCCTCATCCATAAGGTATAATAGTATTAAGAGTTATTAGTAATATAAGAGTATTGTTAATAGTTATAAAGATAATTGAAAGTGAAAGTGAAAGTGAAGTCGCTCAGTTGTGTCCGACTCTTTGTGACCCCATGGACTGTAGCCTACCAGGCTCCTCCATCCATGGGATTTTCCAGGCAGTAGTACTGGAGTGAATTGCCATTTCCTTCTCCAGGGGATCTTCCCAACCCAGGGATTGAACCCAGGTCTCCCACATTGTAGACAGATGCTTTACCATCTGAGCCACCAGGGAAGTCTGCACATAAGCTGTTCAATAAGTTTCAGATGTTATAATCATTTTTATTACTTTGCCCAGTGAACAACACTGAACAGGATAGAGTACAGGGAAATTTTAAAAAGCACCAGAGGAGCTATTAGTTTTGAACCAGAGAAAGATCACCACAGCCCTTGAGATTTGAAGGAGACAGTTAAAGTTATGTTCAGATTGAGATCAAGTTAGTGAAGTGTAATGCTAGTGAGGTGGATAGTGTCTAGGATTGATAAACTCAATATTTGTCAATACAGTAGAAAGGTAATTTTTTTTCAGTAAGATAATTAGGAGTTTAGAGAGAGTTGAAGAAGGCAGCTAACTCTAATGCCAAGACAACAAAGATTGGTAAGCAGTCTTTCATGACTAACATGTTTAGAAATGTTTAAAAAACAAACTTACTTTAGTATTCAGCTGCTTTGCATGAAGTAGCAGTAGAAATTTAGTTCATGGTTGTATGCTTTCCAGTAGCACTAAGTGCAGAGGGACAGAAGAGTTACATGAGTTATCAAAATGATATTAAAAAAAAATCAAGGGTTAAGTCTGGGCTGTGTAAGAAAGGAAGTGAGGAGAATAAGAAATAGAATGGAATATATTCAGAGTGTTAAGGGATGGAGTGTTCTATGAAGACAAAGTAAAATTCTCTTAGCTTCTACCCCTTCCACTCTTTCAAAATATATGGCATGTGTACCCTTCTTCTGAGAAACCCTTCAGTGTTCAGCCTGAATAGGAAAAAAAGTGAGGTTAAGAGGGCTTGGATAGAATGGAGTACAATGAGAAGGTTAAAGGACAGGAGTAGTCTACTGAATCAAAGAAATCTCCAATTTTCAAATCTTTTCATCAAAGATACATATCATATAATGTCACTTGCTTATGAAAACTCCTCCAATGTCTTCCCATCACAAGCAAATATTTCACAGAAATTTCTAAGCTCAAATAGCTTTCATCTTTATTCTTTCCTCTTTAATTCACTTTCCTTTAAGTTCCCTATCCGTCTGTCTTCTTTGGATATGTCACCCTTCTAGAGTTTTCTTATGTTCCATGCATGAACCCATTTGTTTTTGCTATTTCTCCAGTTGCTAATACCATTAATAGGGGGCTTTGGAAGGTTTATGTTTCCAATGCCTGACTCCCTACTTTAGTGTGACAAGGTGACCAGAGACAGGAGGACTGAAGCCGCTGGTGAACGTTTGGGGTTAATACTGTGGCAGATGATGAGCACAAAGTTGAAAAAAAAAAAAAAAAGAGGTAGACTGATGATTTAATAATACTGTAAACCTAGCTGTGGTTGGAGAATATAATAAGTAATATTTATGAGAAATAAAATTGAATTACTCAGAAAGTGTATGGTTCTTTTGATGGTAGTCAAGGTGGTTCAGAGTTACTGCTAGGACGTTTTTATATTATAAGACTCTTTATATTATAATCCATGAAGCCTTCCCCGGTGGCTCAGCAGAAAAGAATTTACCTGCAATTCAGGAGACCAGGGTTTAATCCCTGGGTCAGAAAGATCCCCTGGAGAAGGAAATGGTTACCCACTCCGGTATTCTTGCCTGGGAAATCCCATGGACAGAGGAGCCTGGTGGGTCATGGGGTCTCAAAGAGTTGAACATGACTTAGCAACTAAACAATAAACAATATTATAATCCACAGCCTCATGGGCCAGTATGAACGATGGAAATGATGATTACACACCAAAGAATGCACTTGAAATTTTATTTTCAGAGGGAAAGAAAAATATTTCTATAACTCAGAAAGAGTAGGGAAAGGATTTTAAATAATCATCAGCTAAGTTTTTATGAAACCACCATATAAACCCAGTATATTCAATATAAACTAACAGGGAGAGTATAAATAATTCAGGAAATACTCTGCGATTTGTCTTATTGATGCACCACTCCAAACATGCTGGTTGTATGAAGTAAAGTGGTAGATATGAAACTGTAGAAGATAGATTTTCCAGTCCAACCTGAAAAGGAAAACAGAATACTACATTACCTATCGATCTATATTCAAGAAATAATGTATGTCTATATACAGAACCCACACATACTCATCCATACTAGTTTAGCAGAATGTTATTATTTTTTTTCAAACTTTAAAATTTATTTTGTATTGGGATATATTTGATTAACAATGTTGTGGTAGTTTCAAGTGAACAGCAAAGGGATTCAGCCATGCATACATATGTATCCAAAATGCTATTATTTGTAACTATTATTAATATTTTCTAGTGTTCAATATGATAACTTAGCACATGGTAGGATTTTAATAACTGTTTGTGAAATAATTTAATGTTTGAGTGAAAACTGATAGCCGGTTTCTTTAACCCAACAAATAAAAGTAGTATTAATATTTATATTTATTTATAAAGTGGTAAATATTTACACTTCAGCAACTTTGAAGGAACATTTAATTATTCTTATTTTCTAAATAATTTATTAAACATAAAATGTTATTGCTTCCTGCACCTAAAACCCTTTAACCTAATTGAAATCTAGATTTTAATAAAACAAAATCATTATGCAAAATGACAATGGGCTGATACGTTAAGAAATTGCTAAAATTATTAAATTCTTTAAAACTGACTTGCAGTTTTGGTTTCTCTGTTTCTTTTGTCATTTTTCTATCAGTTTGATACCTTTTTTTTTCCCTTTGCCATTGCTTTGCTTAGCCTATTTGTAATTATCTGAAAGGACTTACTTTAGGACTTATGTTTGGTGCATCACTGGATCTTTTTGTACTACCACATATTTCTGATGTCTCTAACTTAGCATCTGGTACCTTGTATTGCATTTCTGTGACTTTGTCTAGAATAGAGCTTAATGAGGATAAGTTTGGTACCTTATTCTTGTCTCCTTCATGTCTCTCACATTATGGAACACATAATCATTGTTTTTAAATGCAGAATAAGTATATAAATAATGATAGCAAAGTGAAAAAGGCTATTTATTAAACACAACTGAATATTCAGCTCATATTCATAATGGTTATTCTTTTTTTTCACAGAAAATTATTTTGCGAAGTAGTCTGATCCTTTTCATCATATGGAGGGAAAAAATGATATGACAAAGCAAATCAAGTTTGTGACAACATAACCTAAAGCCAAAAAAGTGTTCTAAAAAAATCCCCTAGTTGGACTTTGTTTGTAGCTTGACATTAATAGTGGAGTGTTTGAATCCTAGAACTGGAAATCTGTGTTGGAGTCTTGGCTTTTCCACTTTTAAATGATGATCATGAACAAGTTATTTAATTTCCATGGGGCTCAGTTTCCTTAGGAGAAGGCAATGGCACCCACTCCAGTACTCTAGCCTGGAAAATCCCATGGACGGAGGAGCCTGGTAGGGCTGCAGTCCATGGGGTGCGAAGAGTTGGACATGACTGACTGACTTCACTTTGACTTTTCCTTTCATGCATTGGAGAAGGAAATGGCAACCCACTCCAGTGTTCTTGCCTGGAAAATCCCAGGGACGGGGGAGCCTGGTGGGCTGCCGTCTCTGGGGCTACACAGAGTTGGACACGACGGAAGCAACTTAGCAGCAGCAGCAGCAGTTTCCTTATCTCAACGTGGCTAATAATATTGGCTATGTAGGTTTTTGTGAACAAGAAATTTAATATTTCTTCAGTGATCAATGCAAAGAAATAGAGGAAAACAACAGAATGGGAAAGACTAGAGATATCTGTAAGAAAATCAGAGATACCAAAGGAACATTTCATGCAACGATGAGCTCGATAAAGGACAGAAATGGTATGGACCTAACAGAAGCAGAAGATATTAAGAAGAGATGGCAAGAATACACAGAAGAACTGTACAAAAAAGATCTTCATGACCCAGATAATCACGATGGTGTGATCACTGACCTAGAGCCAGACATCCTGGAATGTGAAGTCAAGTGGGCCTTAGGAAGCATCACTACAAACAAAGGTAGTGGAGGTGATGGAATTCCAGTTGAGCTATTCCAAATCCTGAAAGATGATGCTGTGAAAGTGCTGCACTCAATATGCCAGCAAATTTGTAAAAGTCAGCACTGGCCACAAGACTGGAAAAGGTCAGTTTTCATTCCAATACCAAAGAAAGGCAATGCCAAAGAATGCTCAAACTACCGCACAATTGCACTCATCTCACATGCTAGTAAAGTAATGCTCAAAATTCTCCAAGCCAGGCTTTAGCAATATGTGAACCGTGAATGTCCTGATGTTCAAGCTGGTTTTAGAAAAGGCAGAGGAACCAGAGATCAAATTGCCAAGATCCGCTGGATCATAGAAAAAGCAAGAGAGTTCCAGAAAAACATCTATTTCTGC
>NW_011494880.1:1248550-1248999 GCF_000754665.1 Bison bison bison | reverse complement strand
ATGCTTCCTTAGGAGAAGGCAATGGCACCCACTCCAGTACTCTAGCCTGGAAAATCCCATGGACGGAGGAGCCTGGTAGGGCTGCAGTCCATGGGGTTGCGAAGAGTTGGACATGACTGACTGACTTCACTTTCACTTTTCCTTTCATGCATTGGAGAAGGAAATGGCCACCCACTCCAGTGTTCTTGCCTGGAGAATCCCAGGGACAGTAGAGCCTGGTGGGCTGCCGTCTATGGGATCCCACAGAGTCGGACACGACTGAAGCGACTTAGCAGCAGCAGCAGCAGCATTCTGTAATTAAATATCCCTCTCCTCTGTGTTCTATTTT
Organism: Bison bison bison; assembly: GCF_000754665.1. Taxonomy (NCBI): domain Eukaryota; kingdom Metazoa; phylum Chordata; class Mammalia; order Artiodactyla; family Bovidae; genus Bison; species Bison bison. The sequence continues at coordinate 1,248,671 of NW_011494880.1, read as the reverse complement.
GAACCATTTATATGGGTACAACTATAGATTATTATAGAGATTAAACACAGTGGTACCTGTCTTCGGGATAATTTCCTATTTTTACAAAATGAAAAGTCAGTGAGTTTTTAGAATGACGGGT
>NW_011494880.1:1224109-1248450 GCF_000754665.1 Bison bison bison | reverse complement strand
CTCCAAGCCAGGCTTTAGCAATATGTGAACCGTGAATGTCCTGATGTTCAAGCTGGTTTTAGAAAAGGCAGAGGAACCAGAGATCAAATTGCCAACATCCGCTGGATCATAGAAAAAGTAAGAGAGTTCCAGAAAAACATCTATTTCTGCTTTATTGAATATGCCAAAGCCTTTGACTGTGTGGATCACAATAAACTGTGGAAAATTCTTCAAGATATGGGAATACCAGACCACCTGATCTGCCTCTTAAGAAATTTGTATGCAGGTCAGGAAGCAACAGTTAGAACTGGACATGGAACAACAGACTGGTTCCAAATAGGAAAAGGAGTTCGTCAAGGCTGTATATTGTCACTCTGTTTATTTAACTTCTATGCAGAGTACATCATGAGAAACGCTGGACTGGAAGAGACACAAACTGGAATCAAGATTTCCTGGAGAAATATCAATAACCTCAGATATGCAGATGACACCACCCTTATGACAGAAAGTGAAGAGGAACTCAAAAGTCTCTTGATGAAAGTGAAAGTGGAGAGTGAAGAAGTTGGCTTAAAGCCCAACATTCAGAAAACGAAGATTATGGCATCCAGTCCCACCACTTCATGGGAAATAGATGAGCAAACAGTGGAAATAGTGTCAGACTTTATTTTTCTGGGTTCCAAAATCACTGCAGATGGTGACTGCAGCCATGAAATTAAAAGACACTTACTCCTTGGAAGGAAAGTTATGACCAACCTAGATAGCATATTCAAAAGCAGAGACATTACTTTGCCAACAAAGGTCCATCTAGTCAAGGCTATGGTTTTTCCTGTGGTCATGTATGGATGTGAGAGTTGGACTGTGAAGAAGGCTGAGCACCGAAGAATTGATGCTTTTGAACTGTGGTGTTGGAGAAGACTCTTGAGAGTCCCTTGGACTGCAAGGAGATCCAACCAGTCCATTCTGAAAGAGATCAGCCCTGGGATTTCTTTGGAAGGAATGATGCTAAAGCTGAAACTCCAGTACTTTGGCCACCTCATGCGAAGAGTTGACTCATTGGAAAAGACTCTGATGCTGGGAGGGATTGGGGGCAGAAGGAGAAAGGGACGCCAGAGGATGAGATGGCTGGATGGCATCACTAACTCGATGGACGTGAGTCTTGGTGAACTCCGGGAGTTGGTGATGGACAGGGAGGCCTGGCATGCTGCAATTCATGGGGTCACAAAGAGTTGGACACGACTGAGCGACTGATCTGATCTGATGTAGGTTTTTGTGAACATGAAATTTAATATAGGCAAAGGGCTTAGGATTGTGACAAGCATTGCAAGGCCAATAAATTACTACCACTTTTACTACTGGTTTTTCTGAAACCTACTTTGTCCCATTGCAGAACACATACAAAGAACAAGAAATCTTGAGTGAGACAGAATGCTGAGATTGGAGATGACTTATATACTGCAAGGACAATATCAAGGAAAAAGTGACTACACAAAAAAGCAACATTGATGTATACTTGTTTCCATGACTGTTCATCATGGTTTTCAGGCAATGTTTAAAATGTCAAAGAGAATCACTAGAAGTAGGTTTTATGTGTTTAAAAAAATAATGATTTTTTCCAGAGAAAATAATGCTTGTTTTAAGCTAACTTGTGTACGAAAACTGTAGTGCATATCTTTCACCAAACTGAAATTCTGGGTCTGAGCTCTAAGGTGACAGGTTAACATCCCTGTGACCATTATGCTTGTGACAATTTCCACCCAGAGCTCTTGCTTCTGACTGAATTTATCATCAGCTATAGAGAACCTTCTCTATAATTTATTTTCAAAATATTTATAAAATGCATGCAAATATACAGATCACTTACATTTGTGAATCCAGGAGGTATAAGCAAAATTTAAAATATTTCATAAACCAAGTATGACTTAAAGTTGAAGCTATATACTTCCCATACGGCGTTACTGTTAAGAACCTGCCTGCCAATGCAGGAGACGTAAGAGACATGGGTTCGATCCCTGGATCAGGAAGATTCCTTGGAAGAGGGCATGGCAACCCACTCTAGTATTCTTGCCTGGAGAATACCATGGAAGAGGAGCCTGGTGGGCTATAGTCGATAGGATCACACAGAGTCAGGCATGACTGAAGCAATTTAACATGCATGTATATTACTTAATATTAGTCATCCTTCACACAAAAATCCCAATTATTGTTTAAATTATAAGCCTAAAGCTACTTACCATAACCAGGTAGAAGCAGTTAATTCCAGAATCTTAAAGGTACCTCTTTAAAAGAGAAAGAAATAACATGTTTTAGCTAATTGCTTATAATAACAAACAAAAAGAATATTTACAACTCTGTGGAAATATTTAGAAAAAATTTTGGCACATTATATTCAAACTACAGATACTAAATTCTTATTTTCTCTAATCATGGGGAAGATATCTTTAAATGCTATATGTATATCCAATGAAGTAAATCATATTAAAAAATCCATATAAATGAAGCGACTTGCCCCAAATCAAAAGTTCATTTATGTCCGGTCTTCTGGATTCCAATCTTATATTTTTATATTAAATTCTTGGTTCTCTAGGTTCAATTTCCTGCTCTCTCCCTTATTCCTTATGTTAAAATACATTTCCTCAGTCACATTTTTTAAAAAATGAAACAAAGGAGAAATGTTAATTAGAGTTTGGTCGGGCTACTTTTTGGAATTTCAGATACTTTTGTGAAATGGAAGTAATATTTTCTATGCTGACCCACCTTCAGGAAATGCTCTAGAATCAACTGAAATAAGCAAATACTTATGAAATTTAAATCCAGCGCAAGCACAATGTATCATGCTAATTCTCTCTGCTTATTGTAGCTCTATTCATCCTATATGATTTATAATTCAATTTCCAGCCTAGAACATTCATTTAATTTTGTTTTAGCTTTTACTTTAGAACTTAGAATTTTATTTCCATATTTCATTTCCCTATCTTATTTTTATTACAAAAGACAACTCAGTTTTAAAATTAAAAATAAAAGGGAGAACTCACCACATAGGGAATAACCTTTGTCTTAGGTTGAATCCATGGCTTCATAGCTTTCTGACGCTGATAAACAGTCTTGAGATACTGGGGCAAGGCGAATTTCTGGTAACGCTGGCTGATTTTTTTCTAGGAAAATTATAATTATTCCATTATCCCATGTGTCAGAACACCTGGACCTAACCAAATAAAGTTTTACTTGGATAAATTCTAAATGATACCAAACAGACTTAAGCAAAGTAAAGTTTATTCATATAAAATTATGTTTACTTTTATAAAATAAATGGTAGGTTTAAAAATATTCTTTGGTTATTTCAATCTCTAGTGCCAAAATGCTTAAGTGGGAAAAAAAGAAAAAAATATTTGTGTAAGAAGGCAAGGGGATAATTTCTTAACAGTGTCTTAGATTGCAGCTTCTTTTCCATACCTCGTGGAAATACCTTGGTCCTTAGAGTCATATAGAATGTGTGATTTAACTCAGTAGAATCTGCAACACTGAGCCAATTGTTAATCTCTGAGTGTCATTTATTTTATAGAAGTAAATGATAATATATTGCCTGTCACCTATTCTGTAATTCAGAGAAGGCAATGGCACCCCACTCCAGTACTTCTGCCTAGAAAATCCCATGGACGGAGGAGCCTGGTAGGCTGCAGTAGATGGGATCGCTAGAGTCGGACACGACTGAGCGACTTCACTTTCACTTTTCACTTTCATGCATTGGAGAAGGAAATGGCCACCCACTCCAGTGTTCTTGCCTGGAGAATCCCAGGGACAGGGAGCCTGGTGGGCTGCCGGCTATGGGATCGCACAGAGTCGGACACGACTGAAGCGACTTAGCAGCAGCAGCAGCAGCAGCAGCATTCTGTAATTAAATATCCCTCTCCTCTGTGTTCTATTTTGAACCATTTATATGGGTACAACTATAGATTATTATAGAGATTAAACACAGTTGTACCTGTCTTCGGGATAATTTCCTATTTTTACAAAATGAAAAGTCAGTGAGTTTTTAGAATGACGGGTTGGGTGGATACGTGGCAATAGTACAGTTGCTACAATGGGAGAATGTTTTTGCAATAGTTTTCATAAAGTATAAGGAAGACTTATAGAAATTAGAATTTGTTTAAAAAAATGTGAGTTTTTTTGTTTTGCTTTGTTGTTGTTGAGAGGATTGTGGTTCAGTGGTATCCAAGCTGAGTCTGAGTGTGCTCAAATGTTTGTATAAAAATTTACCAGAAAATTTAGGCGATTCTTTTCTTCTTCAGTCAGTTTAGTTTTCTGTTAATAATAAAAATAAACTGCAATAAATACAAAAGCAAATATTATAGGATAGCATGTAATTAATTTTGTTTGAAGAGAAATTACTTACCTTAGTGAATACTTCTGTTGATTCCTTATGGAAAAAAAAAATGAAAATCAGCTTTACTTGAATAGCCCACCAGTAATTTTGTCTGCATCATTACAGTAGAGAACTAGAGCTAATTATTTTTAACAATTCAAGGCTAAATCACTGCTATCAAATAACAAAGTGCTATTTTATAGAAATTTATTATGAATTTAATGAGTTTGAATATGCATTATCAGAGCATTCTCTGTGTCCATATGACAATTGACTGAAAGTATGTTTTGAGTTTCCATTTACGTATATTTTTCATATAATGTCAAATTCTCATCGAGTATAGCAGATGCAAAGCAAGGGAGTAGAGGAGAGAGGGAGAGGAGGGAAAACTAAAACAAAGCAGGCTCTTGAGGTATGTAGCAGAGCTTGCATATCCTTTCTGGGAAGACCATTGTTTTTTTAATGGCTGTGCCTCCCTGCGTGCTAAGTCACTTCAGTCCTATGTGACTCTTTGCAACTCTATGGACTATAGCCTGCCAGACTCCTCTGTCCATGGGATACTCCAGGCAAGAATACTGGAATGGGTTGCCATACCCTTCTTCAGTCAATCTTCTCAACCCAGTAATCAAATCTGTGTTTCTTGTCTCCTGCATTGGCAGGCTGGTTCTTTAGCGCTAGCGCCATCTGGGAAGCCCTTTTTAATGAGTATGGACTCCCAAATTGAAAGAAAAGGTAAGGCATGCTCCTAAAGCTCTCAATGAGGTTGATGTTGGACTGTGCCTCAGGCCATAAGACTGTGGGCCACAATCCATGTTTCATCCTCTCCTGGGATGTCTTCCCATTGCGTTTTTCCACTAGACTCATTCTAACACAGCAAGTGTTCTTGTAACTGTGATTTACACAACTCATAACCCAATCCAGTATTCAACCCCCTAAACAACCAGAGAGATTCAGGGTAGAACTATGGTGAAGGCAGTTGACAGGATGTTTATTTGGCATTGGCTTATTTGAAAAATGCCTGTTATTAATGAATCAGGGTCCAGCTGAACATTGTCAAAAGCATGGCTAGAACAGCTACTCAACCCTTTGGATGTACTTCCTTTCAGATCTCTAAAATGACTCTGAATCTGTGTATTTTTCTTACATGTGTTTTTCTTTATTTTATTGGCTATTTTGATGTGGCTCTGTTAAAAAATTAAGTATTAGCAAATACCTAATGTGCTTAAAATAATTAACAGCAGAAAAGTGCAATAAACTAGTTGGTTGTTTATTTTAAAAGTATATATTTTCTCACTGGATGAACTATTAGAAGATTCTGGGAGAAATAAAAAAATAGTCAAAATTTGGGGACCAAGACAATTGAATTTTTAGCAGTATAATTTTAACATTTGTGGAGTTTTAGTTCTTTCTCATTTTACAAAAAGAATAATAGTATAATAGGTAAAAAAGAATTGAAGTAAAATATCTAGTTCAAAAATAGTAAAAATTTGATTAAAAAAAGAAAGAAGCAGTGGAAATAATATAAAACTTTTGTGATATAGAAAAGTCTTGTTCACATGGAAGGCCTTAATTGAAAGAATTCAAGACAATTGAGAGGAACAGAGTTAAGTGCTGGAGAAATATAATATTTTTAAATAACTTACAAATATAACTCTATTTTATTAAAAGCAGAATGTTTCAGATAAGCCTAATTATTGATATTAGATTTTGAAAATATTAATTAAAATAGCTTCTATAGAAATAATATCTTACCATGTCAACGGTCTTCTTTGAATTTTCCTTAAAAAATAAAAGAATTAGACATTTAATTCCCACTGTATTGTCTATACATAATTTCCTTTTGACTATATTTAGAAATACTCCTCTTTTATAAAGAATAATTCAATTTATTTTTATTGCTTTGTAAATCACTGTTGTATCCCAAGAGTCTAACATAATGTAAAGGGCATAATGCTGGCTAAATGCATATTTCTTAAGTGAATGATGAATGACATATCTCATCAATGAATCAATAAATACATAAATACATTTTATCTGACTGGTATGCATAACCACATTGTCTCCTGATTATATTTATGCAAATAAATAATATTTTATAACTAACAACATAAAAAGTAATTTCTTAACTGTATTTAATGTAAGTGGTTTTGACTTGCTTCCTGAGAGGAGTTGGCAGATACCTTAAGAAAAAATTGAAATGATACATTTTAGTCTTACTTATGAAATTTCGGAGAAGGCGATGGCACCCCACTCCAGTGTTCTTGCCTGGAAAATCCCATGGACGGAGGGGCCTGGTGGGCTACAGTCCACGGAGTCGCTAGGAGTCGGACACGACTGAGCGACTTCACTTTCGCTTTTCACTTTCATGCATTGGAAAAGGCAATGGCACCCCACTCCAGCACTGTTGCCTGGAAAATCCCATGGATGGATGAGCCTGGTGGGCTACAGTCCATGGGGTCGCTAGGAGTTGGACACGACTGAGCGACTTCACTTTCACTTTTCACTTTCATGCATTGGAGAAGGAAATGGCAATCCACTCCAGTGTTCTTGCCTGGAGAATCCCAGGGACCGGGGAGCCTGGTGGGCTGCCGTCTGTGGGGTCGCACAGAGTCGGACATGACTGAAGTGACTTAGCAGCATGAAATTTCTATTTCTCTTTTCTCAAATATTTTATTCGTTATGAAGTAGGAATAAAACTAGGCAATTTCTTGTGTGATGTGAAAATGTGTTTAATTATGTGTGATGTGCAGGAAGACACTTGGATAACAGCAATTTATATGGATCTGAATTAATTTGAGTTCTTATTTCAGAATAATACATTGGATTTCTCCCACTCTGTTTCTAAAATTTAAGATCTATACCAGGTCTCATGGTGTGATAGCAATATTAATGGTGAGTTATAAAAAGAGAAGTAGTAATAGCATTTTGACAAAGTATACTAGCACAGATCCAATCTTTGTATCCTTCAATGTGTACATTTTTCTTCTGCCTTCCCCAGATTTTTCTTAGGGATCTAAAGTTCCAGTTTTTCAATCGGAAAGATTTTTTCAATTTTTATGTAAATCCAGATTTATTGCTTAAGCAACTACATCAAAGACTGTCTAGTACAGTGTATAATAAGTCAATAATATCTTACTAGTTATCAGATTATTGCCTTTGGAGGTAAATGCCTTACCTCACTGGTGGAGAGCTGCTCTCTGTTCTATAACCAAAAAAAAAAAAAAAAAAGGACCATGAAAACTTTCATTATTTATTCCTCATATGAGAAAACATTCCTTAAGACAGACTGTTTTATGAAAGAAAGTGGTAGAGAGAACCTGGAACCTAGGTAAATTACTTCATTTCTTTATATTTTCTTAACAAAGCAATCTTTTTGTTACATGAAATTAATGATTACTATCTCCTCTTAGAGAATTGTTTGAGAAGCCAAGCAAAATGATATAGAAGCATACTCTTAAGACAGGTATGTTCAATTTAAATTAAATTACTTATTTGTCACTATGGTTGCTATTGTTATTTGTTACTTTACTTGAGCTATTTTTTGTTTGTGATTTAATTTCTGGACTATAAGATTTTTACAGTTGTTCTACTTTCTAAGTTAAAACTTGTCTCTTTGGGACATTTTATCTTTAGACATTTTACAAATCTTTATCCTGAACTCATCCCTCACCAAAAACAAAAAGAAAAACAAATAAACAAGAAACAACATATAAAAAAGCAGCACTCACCAGAGTGGGAGTAATGGGAACAGCATTTCTCTTAACCTGATCCCATGGGTTCAAAACAATTGGACCTTGATACAGATACTGGAGATACTGGGGGAACTTCTGATAAAACTGATTGATTTCATTCTAGAGAGAAAGAAAATTATCAATATTTATTCCAGTATTGAATCTTCTCTATGTGTCAAAAGTAGATTATAGAAGAACCAAGTTTCTTAGAACTTTATTTAATTAGATAATTTATACAACATGGCAAATTTACCTAACAAGGGTTGTTTAGTAACATAAAATTTTCTGTAACTGGGATGGAATAGTTATGTGAACATTCGAGAAGAAGCAGTGGTACGATGACTGTTTACTTGAAGTTATAATTTGTATGAGAACTTTACCAGTGCTTTCTGGTAGTGCTTATCGTCCACAGTAATCTTAACTTCCTGTTAAGAAAACAAAACACTTGTTATAAAAATATACGAAAAGAAAACAAATCTGGGCGATATGAATTTCATTTTATTTGAATGAAAATTAGTTACCTCTGTGGCAACTTCAGCAGATTCCTTCGGGGGAAGAAAAGGAGGATTAACTTAACTTTCATGATTTAGTCTTAGCATTGTACTAGAGTAGAAAGGGCAATTCATTAAGTATATTTAGAATCCAAGCTACTACTACTGAGAAATTACAGTATTTATTCAGTTCAGTTCAGTTTAGTAGCTCAGTCGGGTCCGACTCTTTGCGACCCCATGAATCGCAGCACACCAGGCCTCCCTGTCTATCACCAACTCCCGGAGTTTACCCAAACTCATGTCCATCGAATCGGTGATGCCATCTCATCCTCTGTCGTCCCCTTCTCCTCCAGCCCCCAGTCCCTCCCAGCAGCAGGGTCTTTCCCAATGAGTCAAGTCTTCGCATGAGGTGGCCAAAATATTGGAGTTACAGTGTTTATTAGAGATTCAATAAATTGAAAATTCAGAGTCCTCAGTTTCAAAGTAATAACATGTGACTGAAAACATGTTTAATTTTAAAGTTTTCATCAATTCTACATTATTCATTCAATATCAAATGCTTAAGCAGTGTAGACAGGTGACAAACAAGGTTACAAGGTCGGCCTAGTGAGATGTGGCAAACTGAATCCAGCATACCCTTTCTAGATGACACATTGGTATCTATAGGAGGCCATTGGCTCTCCATTCCAGACACACCCGTGGCCTAGAAAAACACTAAAGCAGGCTCCCTAGATGTTAAGTAGGAAGTCTTCAGGCTGTGCCTCAAGGCTCTGAGCCAAGGCTATGATTCTCCCTTTCCCAGCTTTCCTCATTGTGCTCATTGCTTGGCTATTTCTATCAATACCAGAGCATGTCTTTACTTCTTTCCTCTGGCGTCAGATATTTGATATCTCTGTGAAAGAACACCCATGTACACCAGGGTGTAGATAGTCACTTCCCAGTCTCCCCAATATGACATTAAGTTTGGGTAAATGATTTCTCCATTGCTCACCCTATTTGTGATGTTAACAACAAATTACTACACACTGCTGAAAATCTATTTTGGATGAACTTGCTATTCGATGTTAAAAGAAAAGGTCTCTTACCTCACTAGATGAGCCAATAGAATATTCCTTGAAAAAAATAATATATACAATATAAATCTGGTTACCAGAAGAAATGCAAACATTATTCTTTGCATGTTAATGTTTACTCGGGATATGTCTCTTATTACAAACATGATCATTAGTATGATAAGTTAAAAGGATTGAAATAAAAGCAAAGCAACCAGGCTTCTTGGCTGCTTGTTTTTAATCACCTTTAGCAAATAAGTGGAAGAGATAAAAATGACCATATATTTAAATATAAGTGGCTCAAGAGAATACACAGTGATTTAGGTGGACATTACTCAAGTGGACAGGGAAAAACTGTCATTTTGAAGCAACTTATAAATCATTTTTCAGTTTACTAAAAAAGGAAATTTAGACATGTTCCCATATGCCATTACTAATTTTAGAATATTACATATTGGTAATATGAACAAAAAATGTTCAAATGTATAAAAATTTCTCACCTCTTCATTTACGTTCCTTACAACTTCCTTAAAGAGAGAAGAAAAATAATTAGATGTATTTCCCCACAGCATTGCTATACTAATTTCTCCTGAATATAAAAGAAAAAATTTCTCTCTCATTAAGAGATGCATTAGACTGGATTCGCTTTCACTGTATGAGTTTTGTATAAGTTATAAAAGAATTTCCTATTTGATGACAGTGGTATTTATTTTTGTTTACTGTGCTTATTGTTGTATCCCCAGCGAGTCTCATAATTATTATTGTATTCCTACAGACTGAGATAATGTTGGGGACATAGTTCTTGTTGAATAAAAGGTTTATCAAGTGAAAGAATGAATATACAAGATACCTTTAGGCAAGGCATGGATAGGTTTTTCTTTCTCATTTTAATAGTCATTTCTTATTGTGTATTAGGAAAAATACATCACTAGGCCAACTGACATGCTTTAGGAAGCAAATATATATTGTTTCTATAATAAATTGATTGAGTCAGTTTTAAGAAAATATTGCAACAGAAAAAGAATTTTAAAAAAGAATAAAATAAGTTTGATACTGAAAAACACTAAAAGATAAGTTCTTCGTTCTTCATAGATTCTGGGAATCAAATGTGTTAGTTGATTCATGCAAAGATATATTTTCTTCATTTAATTTAGTCATAGAATTGAGAAGACTAATTTTGGTCTCATTGTTTAAAGATAATCTTGGTTTTCAAGTTTGATTGATTTGAAATATATTTTCCAAATAGAGGTTAATTTCAGTGTAGTTCGAATACTATAATATTTTACTTCACGTTATGCTACAGATGTGAAATCTGTATACCTTGCAGAATGTGGAGCAAAGGTTCTCCTAAAAGAAAACAAAGCCAAAAGGATATAACATTTATTGAAATGTAGTGTAATATTCTTGAGCATACAGTTATAGCAAAGAAAATATGATTTTGTGAACAAAAGAGTAAAGAATTAAGGAAGAAAAGTAGATGATGAATCTTTAACAAGAAATTCTTTCAAAGATATTCTGCTTTAACATTGTGGCTCAAAAATGGCTCTCAAATCTTTTCCCAGAATTCCTTTCATTAGTATATAGCATTTAAACAAAACAATGAAAACATCACCATTTTCACAATCACAATCATAATTCTCTTTTTGACTGAATGAGAAAGAGATCGATGTTTGATAGAAAAGCTGTCTCATCAGTGAAAGATTAATAGTCTAAAGTAATCAAACTTTACCTTGCTGGGATTAATGGCCATATTCTTTTCCTGCTTATATGTCTACAAAATAAATAAATTTATTTTATAACTTTGATTAAATAAAGAAAGTTAAAATATATTATATTTGACTTAAGAATTTGGTACTTACTTCCTGGGAGATGATAGATTCCTTAGAAAAAGAAAGACAACATTACTCATTTACCTAAATTGAATTCATATTAGCTTAATAATATATCGATCTACAGCCGTTATCTATGGAGTAGATAACATATTAGTCTTTTCCTGAATTACTGAACAAAATTAACTGATGTTTCACTCCCTCTACATAACTATTATATTTCATATACCTAACTCATTTTGCATTGTGCTTTGGGTTATGAATATCTGAATCAAAAACTTTACCAAGTATCATCCACAGGGAAGAAAAAATAGGTTTTCTATTTCCTCTGTACAATTTTCAGTGTTTTTTTCATATTATTATTATCACACTTTTTTCTGTCTTTTTAAGAGAGATTAAACACATCACAGGAAAACAAGAAACTGCTTAGGTGACACTGGTGGTAACGGTGGGAACCTATTATGTACCCATAGCTGGGAAGTCATTTAGGAAGTAGCATGGAATATGGCTCCAGAAGAGCTTTAGTCCTTTTTGCAGAAACATGGAATGGATCCCTGTCACTGTACTCCCAAAATATTCATCATGACTTGTGAACATACCTCATTAATACTGAGACATCTTCAGAAAAAAATGCACTAATCTAATCTTGGTGACTTGAATGTGAAGATTTTTGGTCTTTATTCCTCTCTATATACCTTTTCGTTATGGTCGCACTTCCAATTTTCTCTAATTCTACAGTTCTAGACTCACTGGAGAAAAATTATTTTAAAGACAATAGTTTAGGTCATATTCTGTTTTTACTAACCTAAAAGATTTTCTGTTGATACTAAAGTATCTTACCTCACTGGAGGAGACATGTTCCATCGTCTACAAACAAAAGCAAATACAGTTCTCAGTTTTATGGTAGATTTAAAATGCCAAGGTATCTCACTATTTTGTTTTGTTTTTATCATTATTCCTGTTTGTTTTGATGGCAAGAGACTTTTAGGAATTTGTTTCTGGAAATGTATGATGTTTAGTTGAATTTTTTCATTATTATTATAACATTATATCCTATAATATTACCAGCAAATCATTTTGTATGTCAAACAAATCCTTTTTATAGCTTAATGTAGTTCTTGCTTTTAGGAAGTGTTGGGTTCTTAGTTTACCCTATCACAGTTTAAAATATAATTTATGTGCACATGAGCTACAGAATCTTAAAATGTTTATAATACCATGATATTTTGTTTTATTTAGTTTTTGTTAATTGCTAGATTTAGTTACTCTTAAGGGAAAGACTGAGGACAATTACTGATTTACAGAGAAGAGTAATTAAGACTAGGAGACTATAAATAAGAAACAATGAAACTTGGTGTAAAATTGACCACTGAAGCTTATTTTATCTTATATTCATCTAACAGGAATTCTTACTGTAGCTAAGCTCTTGGCTTGGCTTTAGAGACTAACAAAGTTTTCAAGATTGATGTGTGAGGTGTGGAAATGGAAAGGAAGCAAAGAACTCTGGTCACCCTGATGATACCGTACATCTGAAGTGAAAGTGAATGAAAGCATCTGACTCTGCGACCCTCTGGACTGTGTAGTCCATGGAATTCTCCAGGTCAGAATACTGGAGTGGTTAGTCTTTCCCTTCTCAAGGGGATCTTCCCAACCCTGGTATCGAACCCAGGTCTCCAGCATTGCAGGCGGATTCTTTAGCAACTGAGCCACAAGAAAAGCCCAATCTGAACTGAGTGAGAACTGGGCATGGGAGAGGTGTTGGCAGCACACACTGCAGGGTAAGGGAAGAAGCCCAGTTGCTCCTGAGGGAGCTAACAGATTACAAGCCTGTATCTTCAAAGCGCTTCATGTGAAGCATCTGGTCCTTCTTTATCATTGTATGATATGAATATTTCTGTAACATTCTCACTAGAAGATGTTGCTTTGAGAAATGAAGGGTTGACTTTGCATTAGGTTATCTGGCAAGTCATTTTCAAAGTGTTGCTGTTTAGTCTCTCAGTTGTGTTTGACTCTTTGCAACTCACGGCTTGTAGCCTGCCAAGCTCTTCTGTTCAAGGAATTCTCCAGGCAAGAATACTGGAGTGGGTTGCCATTTCCTTCTCCATGGGATCTTCCTGACCCAGGGATGGAGCTGGAGTCTCCTGCATTGCAGGTGGGTTCTTTACCACTGAGCCACCTGGGAAGCCCAACTCCTAAAGTTAGCACTATTCAACACATCATTTGCAAAGGATCCTTGTTGCTGAGCTTCTGCAGTCAAGAATGATGAAATTCTGACATATGCTTGAGATGGTTTGGGAATCTACATTTTCTCTGTGACTCTCCTGAACTTTAAAAGAAGTCCTTGTTATGGTTCCATGTTTCTTACTTGTAAGAAGTGATTCTTGGAGTGAAAATATTTCCCCAATAAATTCAAATGTTTACGGAAGAAAGTGTACGTTTTTTAACTTCGAACTAAAACTCTTTCCAATCCTAGAAGGAGAACACTTTAGAAGTGGTATTTTTGTCCATCTTCATAACTTACATAAGGCAGGGCCAAGGCCGTCTTTGATTATAGGTTTCAAAGTTTATACACTCCCTCTCTATTCCCTGCTGTCTACCCCTGACATTATCCTTATAAAAAATTTAATATTCTTATATTTACATAATATATTCTCATCTGTATCTTATTATACTTACATTCTTTGCAAGGGCAACAGCCAAAAGGCAGGTAAAGATGAAGAACTTCATGTTTACTTTGTCCTGTGAGATAGACAAGAAGCTAATTAATAACAGTTTTACTCTCCTTATAATCACACATTTCCTCATTAATTATGTATTAAATTATCTTCAGATAATTAGAAAAGGGCAATGAAGACTGATAAAAGTAGATTCATTGAGAAATACATGGATTTGAATACGATGAGTTCTTTACAAGAAGAAATTAACACAACAAAATGTAAAACCTGGAGAAGGAAATGTAAAATCTTAATTTCTAAATTGTGGAGGCTCATTTGGGCATACCAAATTAGTGGCATAATTGACCCTATGTATAAATAGCTAAATTATTTATTAATTTATCCACTTATTCAATGACTACTTGCTATGTCAGGTACTATTCCAGACATAAAGATACAGTGATGAAAAATAATGATGTTTATACTAAAATACCATATATTTTTTTTACAATTCTTCTTAAATCTTATGGAGAATCATATCAGAAATGCAAAAAACAACAGAAATCTTTTTAAAATCAGATTTCAGGTGAGCCAAAACCTGGAGCTTGCCTCCCTCATAAGGGGAAGAATTGGCAGGTGAAAAGAGCACTGTGGTGGGGACAAGAAGCCTGCTGATCCCAGCTCAGAAGCCTGCTGATCCCAGCTCAGCCTGGGACAGGCTTCTGAACCTTGAGCAAGTCACTGAACATCACTGAACCTGACAGAATAACCACCAAACGAGATTTTTAACTAAGAAGATTTGATTTCTAAGATCCCCTCCAGCTCAATCTCTAATACTATGACCACATATAAGTCCCCAAAGTTTGCTGACTACGTATCAATGCAACTTTTCCAGTGCACAAACAAAGAACTGAAAAGTGAAATAAAGTTATTCTAATGACTTTTTGACATATAATAGTATTTTACTCTGTAGATCTACAAATTTGAAATCAATTATTTTTAAACAGCAAGATTTTATTTGACTCAAAATTGTTAAATTTGCTGGTGATCTTTGCCTGTGCAAATTTAGAGAATGTGTATGCATGGGAATTATTCTCTGTCTTAAGATTAGCATTGCCTGCTTTTGTTATTAATTTATCATTCCTACTAAAGAATCCCAGATATTCTTGTTTCCTCTTACAGGATAATGCACATGACATTCACTTTATAAGCATTTCATAATGACAATGTTTTAAAATAAGATGATAAATATATTAAATTTTATAATTTAAATTTTTGAAATAAGTTCATTGTATATAGCCACTTACCTCAATTTTACTTAAGATATTTTATTTTCCATGGATGAAAGAAACTGGAACATGGACAAATATTAACTAAGAGTTAAAGAAATGCTTATATCATGTTGATAAATGAGAACCATAGAAATAGTGGTAGTTATGAAGCATCTGCTATTGTCAGACATTGTGCTAGGTATGTTGTAAATTCTTTCTCTAGTCTGGGGAACAACTTTGTTAGGTACACGTGTCTGATTAACGGATGAGGAAAGTGATCCAGGAGGTCATACATCTAATGTGCAGCACCCTGGATTTTCAAAAACCTCATGATGATTAGCTCATCCTTAAAATAAGATTGTGGCATTTCATCATAAGATAGAGCAGTATAACAATTTCTAGCATCTGTATGTTAATTTTTTTAAGAAGCACTGAAAAGGAGATAAATCATTAGCTATGTTAGCTATCAAACAATTTCTCAAAGAATCTTAAGGTACACTGACATTAGTTTCTTTAAAAAATACTTTTTGGAACAATGCTATTAGGTTTTACAATATTACAAGGTACATAGAATAACAAAAAGATAAATGAAAATATTACCTCGTTTCCTAAAAGGAAGACAAGTAGTCCAGGCAATGGAATATCTCTGATGGATTGGCACAACACTATTTATACCTTGTTCCTCCATAATATGGTAATTCTGTGGTTTGAAATACCTGAACAGAATTTGAATTCTAAGAAGTCATGATGATTAGAATTGCTTTTCTATCGAATTTTTGTACCCCATATTCCTGGGAATGCTTCTACTCAGTTTGATTTAGAACATGATATCAGGTAATGTGGGATTTATAATATGTCATGATTATCTGTATCTCATGTTTGTGTAGCTCAGCTCTTCCACATTTTAATACTAGCTATGAGGCTCAGCATAAGGCTTTTTTTGTTTATTTTTTGCCTAGACGTACCACAGAACCTCTTCTAGTCACGACCACTTTAAATAAGCATCTAAAATTGTATTTTGGAAATGTTAATTAAAATTTCATTAATAAGTGAAAAATACATTCTTCCTATTCACTGCTTATCATTTGCCAACTCTAAAAATAGGATTAGCCATATGCAAGTCTGTGTAATACACTGGGAAACTCAGCTCTCCTACTAGCTAGCAGTAAATTTTATAAGTATTTACTTTTTTAACTTTTCTCATTAGTTTCAGAATCTGTCAAATAATACTATCTATATTTAATCCAATTTATAATATTGTCTTAAGTCTTAAGTTAAAGTCGTTCAGTCATGTCCGACTCTTTGTGACTCCATGGACTATACAGTCCATGAATTCTCCAGGCTAGAATACTGGAATGGGTAGCCTTTCCCTTCAGGGTTTCTTCCCAACCCAGGGATCAAATCCAGGTCTCCTGCATTGCAGGCAGATTCTTTACCAGCTGGGCCACCAGGAAAACCAATATTAAAATAATTAGAAATAATTTATATAAAGTGAATTGGTAACTACATGCTACCTACATTTTTTCGTGCCAGTTTATCTTCTATTGCTTAGATAATTATCAACAGCTTTCTAATACATCTTGTAACCTCTCATCTGTTCTCTCCAAAATGCATTTTCCATTAACTTCCTCAAAAATATTTTCTTTCTAAAATCAATGTAACAATCATTTTTCCTGAATCAAAATATTTCTGAGGTTTTGTATACTGTCCAGGGTAATGTTCAAGATATTTAACGTAGAATTCAAGGTCATTCAAAATCTTTTCAGGAATTTTTTCTGCCCTCATTTCTCGACATGTCATATTCCACAATCTTTCCAGGGCACCATGAAATGTCCATGATCATTCTGGAAATGCCTTTCTATCACATTATCTACCTTGTAAATGACAATCTGTTCCTAAATATTTGGTTGAGATTTGAACCATCTGTGAAAAGGTCTCCCAAATCTTCAACATACTTGAACTTTTTAATAAATGTGACAAATGAAATAGTTGAACAGATACTGAAGTTGGAAATGTAGTTAAGATTGTTTTCTTTATTTCGTGAGTAATTCTTGAGTACACGCCAGGAATTTTCTAAGCATCTAGGAGAAAGCCATAAACAAATGAAAAATCTCTGCTTTCAAGGAGCTTATATTTCAACTGGCTGAGAGAGATGATTCCATGACAAATAACACATCATTGGTTTTATCATCATGCATGGTAAGGGGAAAATTGGAGAAAGAGTATAGGAAGTATTAATAGGGATGAGGTGGTCACTCTTAGATGGTGTGACCAAGGAATGTCTCCATGAGCAAAACAGCAAAAACTTGAAGGAAGTAAACATTTTACTGTAGATAGTTCAGGAAGAACACATCTGCAAAGGCCCTGATTTATGAGTCAGCTTGGCAAATTTGAAAAATATTGGATAAAGCAACATGGCTGAAAAATAGTAAATTTAGTTGAAACAAAGTCAGAGGGGAAAATGGGACCCATAATGCAAGGTTCTTCAATATTGAAAGGATTTTAAGAAAACTGTTACACTGATTGGAAGATGCTGTCAAGTAGAAGACAATTTGGGATTATCTACTAAAAGTAGACTGAAGGGGCAAGAGAAGAAATATGATCACTTTGGAGCCTACTGTAATAATATAGGCATGTGATTATGTCAGCAGATGGAATAGTGAGAAATGGTAGCATTCTAGATATACTTTGAAACTTAGAGAATGTAGAATTTAATAGATTAAAGGTGAGGTGTGAGAGAAAGGAAAAGGTCAATAATTACTCCAGATTTTTGGCTTGATCATCTAGAATAATGTAGTTACTACTTACTGGTATGGCAGATGTTGAGGGAGGATCTGGTTTGTGGGAAAACCATTAGGAGCTTGGTGGTTTTTTTTTTTTCTTAATTAATTTATTTTTTTTTATTTTTAAAATTTTCCTTTATATTGGAGTTACGATGAGGAGCCCGGTAGGCTACAGTTCATGGGGTCGCGAAGAGTCAGACACGACTGAGCAACTTCATTTTCACTTTTCACTTTCATGCACTGAAGAAGAAAATGGCAACCCACTCCAGTATTCTTGCCTGGAGAATCCCCGGGACAGGAGCCTGGTGGGCCGCTGTCTATGGGGTCGCACAGAGTTGGACACGACTGATGTGACTTAGCAGCAGCATACTTTTAGAAGCTTAGTTTTATAAATGTTAAATTTGAAGTTCCAAGTAGAAGTTTAGGTTGAAATATAAACAGTATACAACAATACAAAATTATCTAGTGGGATTGATTTCTTTAATCATTGAAGAATGATTAAAGAACAGACAACAAAGATCTTACTATCATGATTTCAGTATTTTCTATTGCTACTGATTACATTACTTTGTCAACAAAGGTCTGTCTAGTCATGGCTATGGTTTTTCCACTAGTCATGTATGGATGTGAGAGTTGGACTACAAAGAAAGCTGAGCACTGAAGAATTGATGCTTTTGAACTGTGGTGTTGGAGAAGACTCTTGAGAGTCCCTTGGACTGCAAGGAGATCCAACCAATCCATCGTAAAGGAGTTCAGTCCTGGGTGTTCATTGGAAGGACTGGTGTTGAAGCTGAAACTCCAATACTTTGGCCACCTGATGTAAGGAGCTGACTCATTTGAAAAGACACTGATGCTGGAAAAGATTGAAGGCAGGAGGAAAAGGGGACAACAGAGGATGAGATGGTTGGATGGCATCACTGACTCAATGGACATGAGTTTGGGTAAACTCCGGGAGTTGGTGATGGACAGGGAGGCCTGGCATGCTGCAGTCCATGGGGTCTCAAAGAGTCGGACATGACTGAGTGACTGAACTGAACTGATGTACAGCTAAAATGAGAACATAAAGAAAAGGAAGCTCTTACCACACTTAGAAATAAAAGACCTGGAGTAGATGAGTTTTGTAGGATATAAATAAACAGAAAGAAAGAAAGGAAATTCTAAAATACTGAAAGTCCTATATTATTTCAGTGGGCATATATGTGTTGTCATATGTTCAATACATTGCAATGATTATATCAGTAGTTCATTAAGACACTTATAGACAGAAATGTCCTTAAATATAAGAACCAGGTAGTCCAGAAAGAAGATAATGTATAGAGGGAGTTTGTGCAAAGTTGAAGGAACAGAGAGGTCATAAGTAATCAAAAAGGTCAACAACCCTGAGGATGGAAACAGAACTTGAATGCAGGTTAATAAGAAATAAAGATAATTTAAGATATGTTATCTTATAAATGTTACTAGTTGATTAGTGAATACTGGCTCATTGGAAATAACATGGAAAATTTCAGTAATTTCTGTCTAAAACAAAGTGGTCTCTGGCAGAAAAAAACAACACTAGCAATGTGAGCTATGAGGAATGACATGAGAAATGTATCTAATCTTTATTTCTAAAAAGAATTTTAATTCAATGTATTTTTGATATGCTTTGAGAAACCTATGAATGAAATCTTCAGTTCAGTTCAGTCGCTCAGTCGTGTCCGACTCTTTTCGACCCCATGAATCGCAGCACGCCAGGCCTCCCTGTCCATCACCAACTCCTGGAGTTCACTCAGACTCACGTCCATCGAGTCAGTGATGCCATCCAGCCATCTCATCCTCTGTCGTCCCCTTCTCCTCCTGCCCCCAATCCCTCCCAGCATCAGAGTCTTTTCCAATGAGTCAACTCTTCACATGAGGTGGCCAAAGTACTGGAGTTTCAGCGTTAGCATCAGTCCTTCCAAAGAAATCCCAGGGCTGATCTCCTTCAGAATGGACTGGTTGGATCTCCTTGCAGTCCAAGGGACTCTCAAGAGTCTTCTCCAACACCACAGTTCAAAAACATCAATTCTTCGGTGCTCAGCCTTCTTCACAGTCCAACTCTCACATCCATACATGATCACAGGAAAAACCATAGCCTTGACTAGACAGACCTTTGTTGGCAAAGTAATGTCTCTTATGGAAACTCAAATCATATTTAATATATTAATCTCTATTTCTAGTGTCAAAATATTACTTTATTATGCAGAAAAATCCCTTTTAAACTAAATGTCTGTTATATATTGGAAGAACTGTATGCATGTATAGCACAGGCATAATATAATGCCTGGAGGCCTACATACAAATTTAAAAATCCTGTTACCTCTGAGGAGCTATGGATGGGAACGAAATTGAGTAACAACAATGAAGCTTCAGTTGCAGTGATAATTTTCTTTTTTCTATTCATGAACTAAAGTATTTTAATAAAGTATTATTTATGTGTGATGAAATGTACATGTTTTAACTGTACAGGTGGATCATTTACCAGGGTCGAAGTGTGTTACTTTTCTATCACCCCATGAAGTTTCCTCCTGCCCTGTCCCACTTGATCACCTCTCTCAGAAAATGTCAGTTAATCTGAAATGATCAATAATTCATTTTTTTCTGTTTTCATTTGTATGTAATCATAGAGCATATACTGTATGACATCTAGCTTCTGTCTCATGACATAATGTTTTTAAGGTTTACCCATGTTGTTGCAATTATTGCTGATTCATCTATTATAAAAATGCTATTGAATGACACCCTGGCTGTTTCTAGTTTGGGACTATTATAAATAAAGATACTATAATATTATTTGTACAAGGATCTTTGAAGACAATTTTTTTTTTTTTTGTCTCGGGTAAGACAGAGGAATGGTATAACCTTATCATATGGTAGATGCACATTTAATATTTTCATAGCATGTCAGACAGTTACTTGCAATTTTAAACTCAGAATAGAGCATATGTTAGCATTTGGAGTAAAGCCACTAATCTTGTATGACTTTCCTAGTAACTAGATACATGGTATACTCAAGGTGGAATGTTCTCTAATTTTACCAGAAGAGGAAGAGGATTCAAGGAAGTCGTGTGATGGGCATAAAGACACAGTTGGACTCAAGTCAGGAAGCATTGACTTTTATTCCAGTGATTTTTATATTCAAGAGTACTCCGTTCTGTTACCCCACTTCTTTATTGAGCAATCTTTTTCGATTTTGATTTTGAGCCAAATACATCTCAGTATGTGTGTATGAAAGTATATTTTTTCACCAGAAAATTTTGTGATCTAACTTGAGCAAAATATTTGCGTGAAAAAATTTAATAGACAACATTAGGGGTTACTAAAAAGTAGCTTAGAACACAAATATATTAGATATTTTATTGTAATTAATAAGAATTAGATCCCATCAGTGTAGTTAATAAGAATTTATCTTTTCAATTTTGTCATATACTTATATGAGGACCACCTTGTCAACCACCAGAACAAAAATAAAGATAGTGAATAAAAACCTAAATTTATTTGAGTCCTGATAAAGTAGATATAATAAAGTAATAATTCATTCATTCCTTGTCAAACTTGTATGGATCATACAATGTGCTAAAGAATTGTGATACTAGTGATATACAGAAAATTAAGATTATATTCCCTGATTTCAGGAACATATTTTCCAATAAACTCATACTAGATAAGTTAAACAAAATATTGTAGTGGTAGTATATTCAAAATGTTATGAGAATATGGAAAATGTTCATATCAACCAAATCAGATAAGCAGGGACATCTAGGAAAGGATCAGAGTAAATGTAGTGCTATGTCCTACAAAATGAGGGGAGTCACAGAGGAAGGAGGTGAGGAAAAGGAAGGTGTCAGAAGCCTGAACAGACAGGAAAATGAGAGGGTAGCCAAATGAGGAGCAAAAATTTTGAGTTCAAGAGAAAGAGAGGCAAGAATTGAGGGTAGAGTTTTCTGGGAGGCAAAACATTTTATGTCTCCTCTTGGGGGCTGAGAGTGGCATGGAAGACTCTTCATTAGCATGTGAGGTGGAAGCACTGAATTTTGTATTAATTACTGAAAAATTATTACAGAGAAAGATTTAAAGTGGAGTAAAATAGCAGACAGCATTGCCATTTATGGGGGTGTGTGAAAGAAAGTACAATTATAAGGACTGATTTGTTGAAATCACTGATGATGTTGATTAAGGAACAGATTGAAGAAATGTTTAAAAGAATAAACGACAGACTATTAAACAACCAATCAAAAATGCAGGCTGTTTTGTGTGTCTGCTATAAGAAATGGAATTGGATGAAACAATTAAATTGTCCCAAAATTCTATTAAAAAGAAAATAAGAGCTTAATCTGGCTCTATTTGCTATAATCCCCTCGCTCAATTGTATGCCAGTGAATTCAGAGCCAGCAAGTTAAATATGAACTATATTTGAATTATACACATAAAAATTAAAATATATTGTGAGGAATATTTAATAATTAAAGAATTTATAAAATTGATATTTAACAATTGAAAAATGTAAAAGAAACAATAGATTTCTCTTGAACTTTTTCTCTCAAGAATGATACAATATTGCAGAACCATATTGCACCTGAAAAGTAAATAGTACATCTCTGCTAAAAATTTAATAAAGACATGAAGAGTGATATAGTGACTTCTATGTTGTTTTTTGCTACTATTTAGTCACTAAACCATGTCCGACTCTTCTGAGACCCACTGAGCCACCAGGGAAGCACAGTATGTTGTTTTACTTGCTTTTTATCTGTCAGTTTCTCTTATTTATTCACATAAAGAACACTGGATGTTATTCAGAATGTGAAGTATTTAGAAGAGCTAGTGGAGGTGATGGCATTCCAGTTCAGCTATTTAAAATCCTGGAAGATGATGCTGTAAAAGTGCTGCACTCAATATGCCAGCAAATTTGGAAAACTCAGCAGTGGCCATAGGACTGGAAAAGGTCAGTTTTCATTCCAATCCCAAAGAAAGGCAATGCCAAAGAATGCTCAAACTACCACACAATCACACTCATCTCACACGCTAGTAAAGTAATGCTCAAAATTCTCCAAGCCAGGGTTCAGCAATACGTGAACTGTGAACTTTCAGATGTTCAAGCTAGTTTTAGAAAAGACCGAGGAACCAGAGATCAAATTGCCGGCATCCGCTGGATCATGGAAAAAGCAAGAGAGTTCCATGAAAAACACCCATTTCTGCTTTATTGACTATGCCAAAGCCTTTGACTGTGTGGATCACAATAAACTTTGGGAAATTCTGAAAGAGATGAGAATACCAGACCACATGACCTGCCTCTTGAGAAACCTATATCAGGTCAGGAAGCAACAGATAGAACTGGACATGGAACAACAGACTGGTTCCAAACAAAAAAAGGAGTATGTCAAGGCTGTATATTGTCACCCTGCTTATTTAACTTCTATGCAGAGTACATCATGAGAAACACTGAACTGGAAGAAGCACAAGCTGTAATCAAGATTGCCAGAAGAAATATCAATAACCTCAGATATGCAGATGACATCACCCTTATGGCAGAAATTAAAGAGGACTAAAAAGCCTCTTGATGAGAGTGAAAGAGGAGAGTGAAAAAGTTGGCTTTAAGCTCAACATTCAGAAGACCAAGATCATTGCATCTGGTCTCATCACTTCATGGGAAATAGATGGGGAAACAGTGGAAACAGTGTCAGACTTTATTTTGGGGGACTCCAAAATCACTGCAGATGGTGATTGCAGCCATGAAATTAAAAGACGCTTACTCCTTGGAAGGAAAGTTATGACCAAGCTAGATAGCATATTGAAAAGCAGAGACATTACTTTGCCAACCAAGGTCCGTCTAGTCAAGGCTATGGTTTTTCCAATGGTCATGTATTGATGTGAGAGTTGGACTATGAAGAAAGCTGAGCACTGAAGAATTGATGCTTTTGAATTGTGGTGTTGGAGAAGACTCTTGCAAGTCCCTTGGACTGCAAGGAGATCCAACCAGTGCATCCTAAAGGAGACCAGTCCTGGATGTTCATTGGAGGGACTGATGCTGAGGCTGAAATTCCAATACTTTGGGCGCCTCATGTGAAGAGTTGACTCATTGGAAAAGACCCTGATGCTGGGAGGGACTGGAGGCAGGAGGAGAAGGGGATGACAGAGGATGAGATGGCTGGATGGCATCACTGACTGGATGGATG
>NW_011494880.1:1212400-1224009 GCF_000754665.1 Bison bison bison | reverse complement strand
GAGAAGGGGATGACAGAGGATGAGATGGCTGGATGGCATCACTGACTCGATGGATGTGAGTCTGAGTGAACTCCGGGAGCTGGTGATGGACAGGGAGGCCTGGTGTGCTGCAATTCATGGGGTCGCAAAGAGTCGGACACGACTGAGTGACTGAACTGAACTGAATGAAATTTTCCAAGATGCAGGCACTGTCCAGATCTTTAAACCATGTCATGACATAGGAAAAGATGCAATCACATTTATTTTACTTTAGTATAGTGTTAAAATTAGAATAGAAAAGAGATCTAGAGAAAGTGATCTTTTTCTGCCAAAATATACTATTTGCTAACTATGGTTTTTCCAGTGGTCATATATGGATGTGAGAGTTGGACTATAAAGAAAGAACACCTAAGAACTGATGCTTTTGAACTGTGGTGTTGGGGAAGACTCTTGAGAGTCCCTTGACCCTCAGGGAGATCCAACCAGTCCATCCTAAAGGAGATCAGTCCTGGGTGTTCATTGGAAGGACTGATGCTGAGCTGAAACTCCAATATTTGGTCACCTGATGCAAAGAGCTGACTCATTTGAAAAGAACCTGATGCTGGGAAAGATTGAGGGCAGGAGGAGAAGGGGATGACAGAGGATGAGATGGTTGGATGGCATCACCGACTTGATGGACATGGGTTTGTGTGGACTCTGGGAGATGGTGATGGATAGGGAGGCCTGGAGTGTTGCGGTTCTTGGGGTTGCAAAGAGTTGGACACGACTGGGTGACTGAACCGAACTGAACTGAACTTTGGAAAATCAAATTCAAAGAATACATTTAAAATCTTTTGAAAATTAAATTTTCCTTTTTCAGCAATTGAGATAGTAGATAAAATGATTGAATAAATAGGAATGAATAACTAATGTGAGCATTATTTATGTAAAATAAAGTTTTTAATGATGGAAATAAAAATGTAAAGAGTTGGCAAAGGTAGATATGAGAATAAAATAACATAGGAAAGTTCATGTCAACCTTAAAGACAAAGTAATTTTGCAAAACCACCATGTTAGAAATAACACATAAATTCTGAATTTATCTTGAGGTTAAAATACAATTAATTTTAATGAGTACATATTAGACTTTCAGACAATAAATAAGGTTCTAGGTACTCAAACAATAAGCTAGTAACATCCTCTTTTTGTTTGTATTTTTTTTTTGTTTGTATTTTTTCTTTGGATCATAGAGAAATAAGTATGTTTGAGACAGCTAGATAATTCAAGTGATTTTGGCATTTTGATTTCTAAGTATCATAGCTATGGAGACTCTTTCTAAATAACCGTTGGAATAAGTCTGGCTTTTAAGAATTACTTTGCTAAGTCACATGAAAGGTTTATTCAAACATGTTTGATTGCATTTTTCTTTCTTCCTTCCTTTTGTATCTCCCTTTTTCCTTCCTCCCATCTTTTCCCACCTCCTACCTCCCCTTCTTTTCTTCTTACTTTTATTTTTTCCTTATTCTTTGAAACATAGAAACTTTATAGATATTGGTGATATTACAGAGTGGATTTAAAGCAATAATATGGCTCAAGTGAATACAAGAGATTTTGAATAAAAATGTAAATGATCCTACTTGAGTGTAATGTAAATGGAAACATAAACCACACTGAAATTTAACATATCCTATAGTTTAGGTTGAAATAGTACATTAAAGTGTTATATTAATATATTCAACAAGATGTATTAAAATCGTACTCAACAAGATAGAAAGTTGTGAAATATGTGTGACATTCAAAATAAAAACTGCTGACTGTATTCATAAGAGTGGCATTCTTATTTTGTCTATAATCTTAAACTTCATGACAGGGAGATGGCTTTATAAAACTAATAGACCAGAGCTTGTTTTTCTATCCTTATATAAAGAAAGAATGATAGAATGTTCTCCAAAGCCAAATATCAGGCTCTTGAAAATGTCAAGATGTTTCCTTTACAACATAGCACAACAAAGAGATATTGCTATCTCATGAGCATGGTGCCATAAGGATACAATCCAGAGCCAGCTTTAATATGCACTTTCCTGTTTTCAGTCTCCTCCAAAGACAAGATGATCTTTAACTATCAATTTATACTAATGAGAGAAACCCAAAGCTGAATCCCTGAAGGATTCTTGAAGTAAATTTTTTAAGCCATCAAGGGATTTAAGTGTATGCTATGTTACAGTTTCACTTTAATGTAATATGAGATGACAATTTTGAAAAAAGCTTTTAGTGCAATTAGATTGGAGATTTGGTTTTGACTTCAGAGGATTCAAAGAAAATTATATTAACGCTATACTAAGGTGCTTATACATTATCTGGGAAACAAATGAATATATAGAGATGTCTATGAAATTGATGTGGCTTCTGTGATGGCTTGGATGGCAAAGAATCTGTCTGCAATGCAGGAGATCTGGGTCCAATCCCTAGGTTGGGAAGATCCCCTGGAGAAGGGAATGGCAACCCACTTCAGTATTCTTGCCTGGAAAATTCCATGGGCAGAGGAGCCTGGCAGACTACAGTCCATGGGGTTGCAAAGAATCAGACACAACTGAGTGACTAACACTTTCTTTCAGGAGATTGTTGTTCAGTCTCTATGTTGTGTCTGATTCTTTGCAATCCCATGGAATGCAGCATGCAAGGCTTCTCTGTCCTTCACTATCTCCCAGAGTTTGCTCAAACTCATGTCCATTGAATTGATGATGACAATCAACCATCCCATCCTCCGTCACCGCCTTTTCCTCCTGCCCTCAGTCTTTCCCAGCATCAGGATCTTTTCCAACGAGCCTGCTCTTCACAATCAGGTGGCCAGAGTATTGGAGCTTCAGCTTTAGCATCAGTGCTTCCAATGAATATTCAGGGTTGAATTGACTGGTTGATCTCCTTGCTGTCCAAAGGACTCTCAAGTCTTCTCCAGTACCACAGTTTGACAGCATCAATTCTTCAGCACTCAGCCTTCTTTATGGTATAAGCTCTCCAATCTGTACATGACTACTGGGATATAGTCGAGTGTCTTAGGGCATCATAGTATATAGATGATAATGAACACAATTAAGATAAATAGGGTGTAGGGAAAGAGCAAGGAGAAGGCAATGACACCCCACTCCAGTACTGTTGCCTGGAAAATTCCATGGGCAGAGGAGCCTGGTAGGCTGCAGTCCACGGGGTCACTAAGAGTCGGACACGACTGAGCAACTTCACTTTCACTTTTGACTTTCATGCATTAGAGAAGGAAATGGCAACACACTCCAGTGTTCTTGCCTGGAGAATCCCAGGGATGGGGGAGCCTGGTAGGCTGCCGTCTATGGGGTCGCACAGAGTCGGACATGACTGAAGTGACTTAGCAGCAGCAGCAGCAGGGAAAGAGCAAATTAGCCAATATAGCATGGTCAGGTTCTCTTGCTCCTTGGCTTCTCACTCTTTGTCCGTGTTTTGTAAATAATGATTATGTAACAGCTGAGATCACCTACAGCACTGCAGATGCATGTCTTGAGGTACGCTTGGCCATGGGCTGCTGTGTGTGTGTGTCTGTATGAGTTTCACCATGAAAGCCCTAGCTACTGCTGCATTGGGACTACATTGGAGTGACATCATGGTTATGTTATATGAGGTTATGTTATGGCTCTCTTATGACTCCTTTATGGTTCTGTTATGGCTGCTGCTACAATTGCTGCATCAGCCAGGACAGAGGCTGTGTTGTGGCTGCCATGCCAGCCAGGAGAGAATAAACGTGTCTGCAGTTGCTATGGCTCCCCGTTTTCTTCCAGCATCTTAGCTTTCACCTTGCCTTCCCTGGGTTCAGCGAACAATATGCACAGTGTGATACAGGAAGACAATTGGCATCATGAACAGGATTGGCGATACATAGGGAAAATGCAGTGAGATAATAATTAAAGTAATAACCGTAGAACATTAATGTTATATTTGGGTGAAAACATTCCATAAAAATAATTAGAAGAAATAACCAAATGAACAGATTTATAAATGAACTTAACAGGATGATTTTTACAATAAAAGATAGTTTGGTAGAGTGACCAAATAACAAATGAGTTATCAAAAGTTAATCCCAGCATTAGCCTAGACATGTGTGAATAAGACAAAGGGAAAACTATGCTTGAGTTATCCAAGTTAGAAAATAAATGGAATAGTAAAAAATGTTTCTGTAGAATACCATCTATCCTACTTCATAAAATGCATGCCCAAGGTGGAATAAGTCTATGCCAAAAATATAACAGCTAATAAAAATGTTACCATTGTCTAATAAATGATGATAAATGGCATAGTATAATCATCATTGATTATAAACATATCCAAATTATTAAATTGCACTTTTATTAAAATAATGTTATAATATTTTAAGTCTTAATGTATAGTCAAATTTTCAGGAAAATTTGGTACTCTTTTAGGATTGTACTTAAAAAATTCCTATTTCAAAGTCAAATGACCATGGAGCTCAGTACTATATATTTCATATAGTAACTGGATGTATTTTTTTTGGAATTGAATTTGCTTTCTTTAAATCTTTAGGGTTTTGTGTTCCTCAAGGGAAGCTGTGTGACAATATGATTATACAGGATAGTAGAAAAAAATTGGTATTAATGTTTCTAAGGAAATTGTATAAAAATGTAACTTTTTGATAGTAGTTGAATAATGAAGTGTACTAAAATCTGAATATCATGGTATCATATATAAAATTTAAACAGGTTATATTTTCTAATCCACTTTCACTCAGTGTGGTATATGAGACTGTCAGAATGAGTATCACCGAGAGCTTGTTGGAACTGCAAATTCATCAGATCAGATCAGATCAGTTGCTCAGTTGTGTCCGACTCCTTGCGACCCCATGAATCACAGATCATACTAAAAGTTGTAAAAATATCAAGTTGTTTCAACATGACTGTCTGATTTTGCATTTTTATCTAAATATCTAACACAATAGTTCCTTAAGTTCTCAGTTTAAAGAATTTAACAAATGACAAGTGAAAATATGAACTCAAGGCTTATAAGTGTTTCTTAAAAAGCAAAGAAAGAAATATTTAAATTAAAATGAATAGTCCCACCAAGATTTAATAATTTTTAAGGTATTAATATTTAAACCCACAGTCTGAAATGCTTGGTTTTCACTGTTGCTTTTTCTGTTGCTTCTCTATTACCTCAGAATTTTATCTATATAAAAAGCATACAGCGCCCAGAAAAGTCAAGTACAAGTTGTTTGTGGCAGAACAGACCCTTCTGATTCTAAAACTTAACTTGTTTAAAATAAATTGCCAGCTTCCTGGATTCATGTTTCTGCTGTTGTTGGTTTTTTTTTTTTTTTTGCTATTTAGCTGTTTATGAGAAGTTTTATCTTCAATACATGCACTTGTGTAAGATTTACTGCACACAGACCGTTGCTTTCAAACAATAAGGAACGATTAGAGCACGTGGAATTTAGAAGCCACTGACCAAGTAATTTCTCCTAAATCAGATATTTTGTGTTTCTCAAAGTAATACAGATAAGAATCATATATTGGAGGTATATGAAAGAGTAGCAAACATTCAATTTGTGAATCACTTAGCTTATTACACACTATTAGCATACAACACAGAATTGTCAAAGTAGAGACAATGAAGTAAGAACCACACCAAGGAGGATTCCAGAAAGAGGCATCTCAGCAGGAGCAGTGGCCTCTGGTCAGGCAATGGGTTTGGAACAAGTATGAGTGGGAGGTCACCCTCTGTTCTCCCAGAGCTTCCAGGGCAGGGTCTCTGCAACAACTCTCAACAGCAAAAAGTTGGGTTTTCCTGGGAAAAGCTCTCAAGTCATTCAGCTTGGTGAGCTCTTTTTAAGGAGCAATGGTTATCTCTGAGGAGAGGTCTTGATTTTGGTTGTTCTTTCTGTTCCAGTGTGGTACATTAGCCATCAAACTTCCCATCTAAAGATTTGACTTTAGTTTATCACCCCAACACACTACCAGTCCTACACAGATATTTCAGAACGACTAATGTGGAAGTCCACATTGGCCACTGGGGCTCAATTTTAAACTAGCTAACATGTCTTACTTCTAGGAAGGAAAATTATGACCAACCTAGACAGCATATTGAAGAGCAGAGACATTACTTTGCCAACAAAGGTCCATTTGGTCAAGGTTATGGTTTTTCCAGTAGTCATGTATGGATGTGAGAGTTGGACTAGAAAGCTGAGTGCTGAAGAATTGATGATTTTGAACTGTGGTGTTGGAGAAGACTCTCGAGAGTCATTTGGACTGCAAGGAGATCCAACCAGTCAATTCTAAAGGAAACCAGTCCTGAATATTCATTAGAAGGACTGATTGTGAAGCTGAAACTCCAATACTTTGGCCATCTGAAGCAAAGAACTGACTCATTGGAAAAGACCCTGATGCTGGGAAAGATTGAAGACAGGAGGAGAAGGGGATGACAGAGGATGAGATGGCTGGATGGCATTACCGACTCAATGATATGAGTTTGAATAAACTCCAGGAGTTGGTGATAGACAGGGAGGTGTGCTGCAGTCCATGGGGTCACAAAGAGTTGGACACGACTGAGCAACTGAACTGAAGTGAACTGAACATGTCTTAACATAGCTTCATCCTATAGGTTTCACACAAGAGGAGTAGAAATCATAACCAAAATAAAATCACATTTTAACAACATGCATTTTTAAAAATAATGTCTGACTTTATCTGTTCTTAATTGTTGCCAGCAAATTATTTTCACCTATGGAGCTACTTCATCAAATCAGTTTTTCTTCCACAGTGGAGGTGACCTGACTTAAACCAACTTTGTCATTCCAACAACTACCCTTAATATCTGGAGTGGCATGGAGTTCAGTAAACCCTTAATTTTGCAGACAGAATTCATTGCATTCAGCAGCCACCCTTTGATTCTTAGTTGTTACTGCTAATTTCAAAGAGACTGGAAATCATATAACCATGCTTTTTAATATTTTTGAATTCTAGATAAGCTTTTATGAGTGGCCAGTTACTACTATGAGTATCCATCTTCTTCCCTCTCCTTTTCTAAGACCTTATTTTTGTGGTTGTTTCTTTCTCTTAAATATCTTAACTTGTTTTGTTTGCACTTGTTTATTCCCTCGGTCTACAATGATTTTTGTGTGTGTGTGTGTGTGTGAGTCGTGTCTGACTCTGCGACCCCATGGACTGTAGCTCACCAGGCTCCTCTGTCCAAGGTATTCTCCAGGCAAGAGTACTGGAGTGGGTTGCCATTTCCTTCTCCAACTATTATCTTTAGTTATCACTTATTTTTCAGATACCATCTCTTCATTCTCTGCTACCAATAAATCACATTGCTTCTTCACAATGATGGCTAAGCTTTTGGAAAGATGTCCTACTTATGACTTCTTCTTCCAAATGTCTTTAATGCACTGTTTTTGTAAGTCAGTTCATCCTCTCTTGCATGGATAAAGATATGCAGTGTATCTTTAATTTCATAAATTAAAATCTAATGTTTATCTGTCAGTTCCAAAATACATTTTCCACAACAGTTTTACATTTGAAAAAAATAATAGATGTATCAGGCAACTTAACTGCCTCAATAGTTTTCTCTGGCTTCTCATCCTGAGTAAGGTAATATTGACAATCTATAGCATATAATTCAAGGGCATTCAAATTTCACACAGCAGACATTTGTCATTCCATTTTTTACTACTCTTTGTCTCATTTGCAACTTTCCTGAAAGCACCATGAAGTTTCATGTGTTTTTGATTTCCATTTTTCCTCTGCTCAAGAATGTTCCTCCCTCAGATTTTCACAGACAGTGCATTTAATATTCCTTATGTTTATTTTTAGATCACGTTCAAATTTGACTAAAGCTAAAAAATTGCCTGCAAATATTATAGAATACATCCCTTAGAGTGTTTATGTAAATGTTTTTTCCCTTTAAAAAATATAAGTATAGTATATTTAACAAGCAATTATTGATTGCCTAATGTGTGTCAGGAACTCTTTTATCCAAATAGAATTGGGCCATGAAGAAAAAGAAACCTCAGTCTTCATGGAAGATATACTATATGTTAACTGGAAGGTAAGATAAAACATGATAATCAAATCATAAATCATTGGTCTGATAGTGATATATACTACGAAGAAAATAGAATTAGAGGAAAGGGATAGGAAATTTTTCTAGAAATGGAATATTCAATATTAATGTTCTAGGAAATGTCTTCCTGAGCAAGAAAGTGAAAACTTGAAGGAAATAAAGAAGTCAATGTTATCGACAGCTGTGAGAAGAGTAATCTAGACCATGAGATGGAAGCAGCCTGCAATACTAAAATAATAATACTCTTAATAATGATATTCAAGCAAATAGGACAGTGTTGTTTAAATTGAGACTTTTCTTGGAACTGAGATCAGAGAAATCAAAACAGCCCGATTATGCAGGATTTTAAGGGCATTTTGAGAAGTTTAAAGGACTTCTGCTCTGGAATTCAGCTTCTGGGGCTGATTGCATATCAGGGACTGGGTTTATCATTCTGGTTAAATAACTCAGGAAAAAAATGGCATTTATGGGAATAAAAGTATATCTACTACTCTCTAAAAGGAAAAAGAACAATGTCTGACACCAAATCAAAATTAGCCAGCGTGGGCCAAAAAAGGAAGAAATAACTCACAATGAAGAGAAAAATCAATGAATAGAAACAAACTCAGATATGACAGAAATAATAGAATTAGAAAAAAATTATATAAATGCTTAGTGAAACTATATTTTATACATTCAAGTAGAGGAAAGCATGAGCTTGCTTGAAAATATTGTTTTGACAAGAAAAGTACACTGATAGTAATTAACAACATGTTTTAGGAAAAAAGATGAGGGAACTTGAAAGAAAACTGAATATGAAAGACTAGGAAACTTGAAAATATCCAAACCAAAACTATAAAAAATCACGAGGAATAAAATAAGAATGGAAAGAAACAGTGCTTCAGTGAGCTGGTTCAACGAGAATCTCAAAAGGAACCCATATGTTTTGTATAGTACATATATAATACATATATAATTGTGCTGAAGGTGAGGAAGGGAAGGAAGAAAAAATCTTTGAATAAATCAGTGAACAAATGATGTCCAAATGTTAGGAAATCTGCAACTCATAGATCAAGAGCACAACAAATTATAACTGCAAAGCATCAAAAAGACCACATCAAACACGTTATAAACAAACGATTTCCTAGCCATTTTTTTCTTTGGACTGTGGTACGTGAATTATGGGGTTTTAATTCGGTGACAGGGATGGAACCTGAACTCAAACCCTGCCTCAGTAGTGAAAGCGTGGACCCTGGACCTCCAGGGAATTCCTCTACTAGTCTTAAAAAGAAAGTATATAGTGAAAAAAGTGCATGTGTTATACAGGGCTGCAAGCACTTGAATGATAACTGATTTCTCAAAATAAGCCAAGAAAAGGTGGTGGAATATTTTAAGTACTGAAAAGAAAATATCTGTCAAACAAATTCTATGAGTGAGAATATAATTCTAAAATGGAGACCAAAAAAACATTTTTCAGATCACAAACCTGAGCAAATTTATGATCATTATGCTAGCCTTAGAAGTAACATTTAATGAAAGTCCTTCAGGCAGAAGTAAAGTAATAACACATGGGAATCTTTAGCTCCTTAGTAGAAAGACATTGAAAATGGTAAATATGGGGATGAATGGGAAATGCCTCAATTTTCTATGTTTGAAAACTCTTAAAAAGGTAAAATTTTAAAAAATAAAAGTAATAATATATATGGTGTGTGTTTTAATAAAAGTAGGGTTAAAGTATATGACAACATCACCACAAACCACTGGAGGAGGAAAATTGAAGGCTAATATCTAAGATTCCTTATGAATATGGCTGTTAAAAAAGGAAAATAAATGTGATTGAGACTGTAGAAAAGGGAGCTCTGGGGTATTGTAGAAATATATGTTGGTACAACCCCTAAGGAAGATATTATGGAATTACCTCAAAAAATTAAAAATAAAGCTAACATCTGATTCAATAATCCCACTTCTGAGTAATTATCTGAAAGAATTTAAATCAAGGTGTCCAAGTTAGATGTGGCCTTTCATGTTCTTCACATCATTGTTTACGATAGCCAAGATGTAGAAACAATTTGAATGTGGATTGACACATGAATGGAGAGAGAAAATGTATTATGCACATGAAATAGACATTATTATATTTAAAATAAATATATCTATTTTTATAGATGTTATTAAAATATATATTATTATATTTAGAATTAAAAAGGGCTTCCCCGGCAGCTCAGCTGGTAAAGAATCTGCTTGTAATGCAGGAGACCTGGGTTTAATCCCTGGGTTGGAAAGATCCCCTGGAGGTGGGCATTGCAACCTACTCAAGTATTCTTGCTTGGAGAATCCCCATGGACAGAGGAGCCTGGTGAGCTATAATCCATGGGTTCACAAAGAGTTGGGCATGACTGAGCCGCTAAGAACAAGCAGCCCTAAAAAAGAGACAATTAGCCATTTGAGACGTTATGGATAGACCTAAAGGATACTGCGCTAACTGAAATAAGTCAGACATGGAAAGACTGATATTGTAGAATCTCATTTATTGGTAAAATTTAAATTCATCACAGTTAGAGAGGCATGAATAGAACTGTGGCTGTGTTTGCCAGGGACAGAAGGTACAAAGTTTTAGCCATGAATGATAAATAGATTCTGAAGACCTACTATAGATAGAGTCTATAGATAGCAGTACTGTATGTTTCATCTAAATTCATATATAGGCATCCCAGGTAACTCGGTGGTAAAGAATTCTCTTGCCAGTGCATGAGATGCAGGAGACACAGGAGATGCAGGTTTGAGACCTGGGTTGAGAAGAAAACCTGGAGGAGGGCATGTCAACTTATTTCAATATTCTTGCCTGGAAAATCCCATGGACATAGCCTGGTGGGTTACAGTCCATGGAGTTGCAAAGAGCAGGACACAACTAAGCAACCACAAAAATTTATGTATATAATTTAAATATATATTAATGTTAGAGGTAGAACTTACCAGATATATATTCAGTTCAGTTCAGTCGCTCAGTCATACCCAACTCTTTGCAACCCCATGAATCGCAGCGCACCAGGCCTCCCTGTCCATCATCAAACCTGAAGTTTACTCAAAATCATGTCCATCGAGTTGGTGATGCCATCCAGCCATCTCATCCTCTGTTGTCCCCTTCTCCTGTCCCCAATCCCTCCCAGCATCAGGGTCTTTTCCAATGAGTCAACTCTTCACATGAGGTAGCCAATGTATTGGAGTTTCAGCTTAATCATCAGTCCTTCCAATGAACACCCAGGACCAATCTTCTATAGAATGGACTGGCTGGATCTCCTTGCATTCCAAGGGACTCTCAAGCATCTTCTCCAACACCACAGTTCAAAAGCATCAATTCTTCGGCATTCAGCTTTCTTCACAGTCCAACTCATGAATCCATACATGACCACTGGAAAAACCATAGCCTTGAATAGACAGACCTTTGTTAGCAAAGTAATGTCTCTGCTTTTGAATATGCTATCTAGGTTGGTCATAACTTTCCTTCCAAGGAGTAAGCGTCTTTTAATTTCACGGCTGCAGTCACCATCTGCAGTGATTTTGGAGCCCCCAAAAAT
>NW_011494880.1:1211283-1212300 GCF_000754665.1 Bison bison bison | reverse complement strand
ATGAAGTGATGGGATCAGATGCCATGATCTTCATTTTCTGAATGTTGAGCTTTAAGCCAACTTTTCCACTCTCCTCTTTCACTTTCATCAAGAGGCTTTTGAGTTCCTCTTCACTTTCTGCCGTAAGGGTGGTGTCATCTGCATATCTGAGGTTATTGATATTCCTCTCGCAATCTTGATTCCATTTTGCTTCTTCCAGCCCAGCGTTTCTCATGATGTAATCTACATAGAAGTTAAATAAGCAGGGTGACAATATACAGCCTTGACATCCTCCTTTTCCTATTTGGAACCAGTCTGTTGTTCCATGTCCAGTTCTAACTGTTGTTTCCTGATCTGCATACAGGTTTCTCAAGAGGTGGGTCAGGTGGTCTGGTAATCCCATCTCTTTCAGAATTGTCCACAGTTTATTGTGATACACACAGTCAAAGGCTTTGACATAGTCAATAAAGCAGAAATAGATGTTTTTCTGGAACTCTCTTGCTTTTTCGATGATCTGGCAGATGTTGGCAATTTGATCTCTGATTCCTCTGCCTTTTCTAAAACCAGCTTGAACATCTGGAAGTTCACGGTTCATGTACTGCTGAAGCCTGGCTTGGAGAATTTTGAGCATTATTTTACTAGTGTGTGAGATGAGTGCAATTGTATGGTAGTTTGAGCATTCTTTGGCATTGCTTTTCTTTGGGATCAGAATGAAAACTGACCTTTTCCAGTCCTGTGGCCACTGCTGAGTTTTCCAAATGTGCTGGCATATTGAGTACAGCACTTTCACAGCATCATCTTTCAGGATTTGAAATAGCTCAAGTGGAATTCCATCACCTCCACTAGCTTTGTTTGTAGTGATGCTTTCTAAGGCCCACCTGACTTCACATTCCAGGATGTCTGGCTCTAGGTGAGTGATCACACCACAGTGATTATCTGGGTCATGAAGATCTTTTTTGTACAGTTCTTCTGTGTATTCTCACCACCTCTTCTTAATATCTTCTGCTTCTGTTAGGTCCCTACCATTTCTGTCCTTTA
>NW_011494880.1:1210344-1210951 GCF_000754665.1 Bison bison bison | reverse complement strand
CTAATTTTCTTGAAAAGATCTCTAGTCTTTCCTATTCTATTGTTTTCCTCTATTTCTTTGCATTGATCACTGAGGAAAGCTTTCTTATCTCTCCTTGCTATTCTTTGGAACTCTGCATTCAGATGCTTATATCTTTCCTTTTCTCCTTTGCTTTTCAGTTCTCTTCTTTTCACAGCTATCCCTTAGAAGAAATGGAGTACTTGGATGCAATCTCAAAAATGACAGAATGATTTCTGTTGGCTTCCAAGGCAAATCATTCAATATCACAGTAATCCAAGCCTATGCCCCAACCAGTAATGCTGAAGAAGCTGAAGTTGAACGGTTCTATGAAGACCTACAAGACCTTTTAGAACACCCAAAGAAGATGTCCTTTTCTTTATAGGGGACTGGTATGCAAAAGTAGGAAGTTAAGAAACACCTGGGGTAATAGGCAAATTTGGCCTTGGAATATGGAATGAAGCAGAGCAAAAGCTAATAGAGTTTTACCAAGAGAATGCACTAGTCATAGCAAACACCGTCTTCCAACAACACAAAAGAAGACTCTGCACATGGACATAACCAGATGGTCAACACTGAAATCAGATTGATTATATTCTTTGCAGCCAAA
>NW_011494880.1:1208885-1210244 GCF_000754665.1 Bison bison bison | reverse complement strand
GTATGACCTAAATCAAATCCATTATGATTATACAGTGGAAGTGAGAAATAGATTTAAGGGCCTAGATCTGATAGACAGAGTGCCTGATGAACTATGGACAGAGGTTCGTGACATTGTGCAGGAGACAGAGATCAAGACCATCCCCATGGAAAAGAAATGCAAAAAAGCAAAATGGCTCTCTGGGGAGATATATATTGGTCATACATAAAAAGTGAAGATCAGTGGAAACAAACTCAAGGATTTTCTTATGCATTGAATCTGAACAACTACACAGTGAAATGAACTGAAATGGGGGAGGGGCACACA
Source organism: Bison bison bison (assembly GCF_000754665.1). Classification (NCBI taxonomy): domain Eukaryota; kingdom Metazoa; phylum Chordata; class Mammalia; order Artiodactyla; family Bovidae; genus Bison; species Bison bison. The sequence continues at coordinate 1,209,938 of NW_011494880.1, read as the reverse complement.
AAAAGTTCTGTATTGGAGTTGTTCAGGATTTTCAGATATCTTTCACACAGTAGAGTATGTAAGTGGAGAGTGAAAAGGCAGTTAAGGAGGGAGCACACACACAAATAACTCAATATCTACTTCCTTCCCTTGCTCTCTGATTCTTTCATCAACATCTGAACCTGAGGACTCTACTTTTGTGTTCTGTGAATGCCTTTGATCCAACACTAGGCCTCTCTCCTCTGTGCAAACCTCTGGAAATTGAAGATTGTCCCTTAGTTTGGCTGCCTTCTCAGAAAGTGTAACCTTGTTTTCATGTATTTTAATGAATGAAACTCACTATCACCTAAAATTATGACACAGCTTAATTTGTAGAGTAAGCTGCATGCTAAAATGAGTATTTCAGAAATAGATGCACAGATAGATCACAAACTTATGGTGATGAAAAAGGAAGGGGGTGAAAATCAGGAAGTTGGGATTAACATAGATACACTACTATATGTAACAGACAAACAATAAGGATTTACTCTATAGCACAGGGAATGCTACAATATTTTATAATAAGCTGTTTGGAAAAAGAATCTGAAAAAGAATTAATAAAGAATGAATATATGACTATACATATATTCATTCAATATGTATACATAATACTGAATCACTGTGCTGTACACCTGAAACTAACTAGACCTTGTAAATCAATTATACTTCAATAAAAGAAGAAATCAGTTTCTTGATAAGTACAATTAAAGTGAAAGGCAAGATACTGGTTTCTTTTTTTTTTTTTCATTGTGCAAAGAGAGAATATCAGTGAAAATAAAATAAATAAGAAAAGGAGAAGCAGGAGGCATCAAAGGAATAAGATGTGTGTGGTGTGTGTGTGTGCCTGCACTCAAATTGCTTCCCACTCTTTATGACCTCATGGACTGTAGCCCACCAGGCTCTTCTCTCCATGGGATTCTCCAAGCAAGAATACTGGAGTAGGGTGCCATTTCCTTCTCCAGGGCATCTTCCTGACCCAGGGACTGAACCTATGTCTTCTGCATTGGGAGGCAGATTCTGTACCACCATACTACC
>NW_011494880.1:1205997-1208785 GCF_000754665.1 Bison bison bison | reverse complement strand
AAAACTATTTTGGATTCATCACACTTATAAATGAACTTGTATTTTGTTTATCACATGAATCTGAAGATTCATCAGTTCAGTTCAGTTCAGTACCTCAGTTATGTGCAACTCTTTGTGACCCCAGGAACTGCAGCACGCCAGGCCTCCCTGTCCATCACCAACTACTGGAATTTACTCAAACTCAGGTCCATTGAGTTGGTGATGTCATCAAACCATCTTATCCTCTGTTGTCCCCTTCTTCTCCTGCCTTCAATCTTTCCCAGCATCAGCGTCTGTTCAATAAGTCAGTTCTTCACATTAGGTGGCCAAAGGGTTGGAGTTTCAGCTTCAGCATCTAGTCCTTCCAATGAATTATTCAGGACTGATCTCCTTTAGGATGGACTGGTTGGATCTCCTTGCTGTCCAAGGGACTGTCAAGAGTCTTCTCCAACACCACAGTTCAAAAGCATCAATTCTTTGCTCAGCTTTCTTTATAGTTCAACTCTCACATCCATACATGACCACAGGAAAAACCATAGCTTTGACTAGATGGACCTTTGTTGGCAAAGTAATGTCTCTGCTTTTTAATATGCTGTCTAGGTTGGTCATAGGTTTTCTTCCAAGGAGCAAGTGTCTTTTAATTTCATAGCTGCAGTCATCATCTGCAGTGATTTTGGAGCCCCAAAAAATAAAGTCTGTCACTGTTTCCATTGTTTCCCCATCTATTTGCCATGAAGTTATGGGACCCGATTACAAGACCTTAGTTTTCTGAATGTTGAGTTTTAAGCCAACTTTTTCACTCTCCTCTTTCACTTTCATCAAGAGGCTCTTTCATTCTTCTTCACTTTCTGCCATAAGGGTGGTGTCATCTGGACATCTGAGGTTACTGGTATTTCCCCCTGCAATCTTGATTCCAGCTTCTGCTTTATCCAGTCCAGCATTTCTCATGATGAAGATACTGGTTTCTATTTAAATGACATCATGTCAACAGCATGGATTGAAATTTTTTTAGTGCAGAATATTTCAAAATTAAAATAACATTGCAAGGAGATCAAACCAGTCAATTGTAAAGGAAATCAGTCTTGAATATTCATTGGAAGGACTGATGCTGAAGCTGAAACTCCAAACTTTGGCCATCTAATGTGAAGAACTGACACATTGGAAAAGACCCTGATTCTGGGAAAGATTGAAGGTGGGAGGAGAAGAGGACAACAGAAGATGAGATGGTTGGATGTCATCACTGACTCAATGGACATGAGTTTGAACAACCTGTGGGAGTTGGTGATGGACAGGGAGACCTGGCATGCTGCAGTTCATGGGGTTGCAAAGAGTCGGACATGACTGAGTGACTGAACTGAACTGGGCACTTAAGCAAACATGAATGTTGTTGTCATAAGATAGAAACCCAGCAGTAGAAGTTGAATTTGTGAAAACAGATTGAAGTTATACATTTACAAACTAAGAAATGCCAAGGGTGGATAATAAATGTCAGAATTAGAAAAAACCACAAAGACAGTTATACTTTACATCCATCAGAACTCTGTCAAATATACTAGGAAGACATAAAATTATTGTAACTTTAGCCACCAACTTTGTTACTTTGTTATTACAGCCCAAGGAAATAAATAAAATGGGATATCCAGTATTTGCTTGATAGATCAATTTATTACTATGGTAATTTAAAAAAATTTTTTGAAATACTTTAACATAGAGAACAAAGTAGAACACAGTTAGTTCAGAGAATATCACTACTACAGTTCAGAAATATTAATATGATCTCAGGAGTGTGTTTTGCATGTAACACTACTTGATTGCATCTTCTTTTTTATTTTCTTTCTTTGAAAGCCAGAATATGGATACAGCAAGAGGGCAGGAAGAACCTTCCTGAGTACAAAGCAAATATCTTTTCTCACCAAACCTGTAGATAAAGAGAAAAATTCTTTTTATCAACTTTGAACTACAGATGAAATCATGGCTAATAACATTATTCTTACTTGTTTTCAAATTATATCCATATACATTCCTTTGTGTCTGACCAAGGGTTCACAATGGCCCATTTGTTAACAAATGCTTTGTGTCCTCCATATATTAGTCAGACTTCCCTCCTCCCCTGGTGCCCTGACCTCTGCTTGCTTTTAGGCTTGGACAAGCACTAAAAAGCAGAATGTGCTCCCTTAACAGCTTATTCTGAGATTCGGCTGACCACAGTAGACACTTTTTTCTGTCAAACTCTAAAAGATATTAGAGCCTGAAGTCAGGTAGGTTGATTCCTCCAGTTCCATTCTTCTTTCTCAAGATAGCTTTGGCTATTCGAGGTTTTTTGTATTTCCATACAAATTGTGAAATTATTTGTTCTAGCTCTGTGAAGAATACTGTTGGTAGCTTGATAGGGATTGCATTGAATCTATAAATTGCTTTGGGTAGTATACTCATTTTCACTATATTGATTCTTCCAATCCATGAACATGGTATATTTCTCCATCTATTAGTGTCCTCTTTGATTCTTTCACCAGTGTTTTATAGTTTTCTATATATAGGTCTTTAGTTTCTTTAGGTAGATATATTCCTAAGTATTTGATTCTTTCTGTTGCAATGGTGAATGGAATTGTTTCCTTAATTTCAAAATAAATAAATAAATAAGTAGAAGACATTAGAAAAGTACAACTTTCCAAAACTGGGCCAGGAAGAAATAGAAAATCTTAGCAGACCCATCACAAGCATGGAAATTGAAACTGTAATAAAGAATCTTCCAGCAAACAAAAGCCCAGGTCCAGACGGCTTCACAGCTGAATTCTACCAAAAATTTAGA
>NW_011494880.1:1204161-1205093 GCF_000754665.1 Bison bison bison | reverse complement strand
ATCTTTGACAAAGGAGGAAAGAATATACAATGGATTAAAGACAATCTCTTTAACAAGTGGTGCTGGGAAAACTGGTCAACCACTTGTAAAAGAATGAAACTAGACCACTTTCTAACACCATACACAAAAATAAACTCAAAATGGATTAAAGATCTAAACGTAAGACCAGAAACTATAAAACTCCTAGAGGAGAACATAGGCAAAACATTCTCCGACATACATCACAGCAGGATCCTCTATGACCCACGTCCCAGAATATTGGAAATAAAAGCAAAAATAAACAAATGGGACCTAATTAAACTTAAAAGCTTCTGCACAACAAAGGAAACTATTAGCAAGGTGAAAAGACAGCCTTCAGAATGGGAGAAAATAATAGCAAATGAAGCAACTGACAAACAACTAATCTCAAAAATATACAAGCAACTCCTACAGCTCAACTCCAGAAAAATAAATGACCCAATCAAAAAATGGGCCAACGAACTAAATAGACATTTCTCCAAAGAAGACATACAGATGGCTAACAAACACACGAAAAGATGCTCAACATCACCCATTATCAGAGAAATGCAAATCAAAACCACTCTGAGGTACCATTTCACGCCAGTCAGAATGGCTACGATCCAAAAGTCTACAAGCAATAAATGCTGGAGAGGGTGTGGAGAAAAGGGAACTCTCTTACACTGTTGGTGGGAATGCAAACTAGTACAGCCACTATGGAGAACAGTGTGGAGATTCCTTAAAAAACTGGAAATAGAACTGCCTTATGATCCAGCAATCCCACTGCTGGGCATACACACTGAGGAAACCAGGAGGGAAAGATACACATGTACCCCAATGTTCATCACAGCACTGTTTATAATAGCCAGGACATGGAAACAACCTAGATGCCCATCAGCAGATGAATGGACAAGAAAGCTGTGGTACATATACAC